>NC_141308.1:2730000-2990000 GCF_037954325.1 Fistularia commersonii
CTGTCCATGGAAAAAAGAATTCTGTGGCAGTTTTCAATTTATCTATGTGGGAACATGACAGCTTGACTTTAGCATAGATTTCATTGTATTCACTTCAAAAGTGTTGAATTTGCCTGCTTTTCAAAATGGCTTTCAACCAATCAATTTGGCCACTTGCAAATGTTAGACCTTCATTCTTATTAGTCGATGGTCAAAGGAACATTTTTTTAAGAATTGAAAACAGAAACATAAATATTGAACTAAATGACAAGCCAGATGACAGTGGTGATGAAAAAAACTTCACTGTAATTCCCAGTAAAGAAGAAAGTGGTTGTTTTTTCGCATGAGACAGTGGGATAGAGATAAGATATTCTAATAACTTATAATATAATCCACAAACAATAATATAGCTGATGCCAAAAATTACATTATAATTACATTTTAAATGCCACATTCCATTCTGGTTCTATCCAAATATCCAACTTTTTGAGCACGAGAAATATATAGCTGTCTCAAGTGGATAATCTGGATCGGACTTCATAGAAAAAGCTATGCCATCATTTATTCTTTCAAATGTATATGCCTTTTCAGTCATCTGACAAGCAGGTGTTATTTTCACAGGATATGCCATGAGACACTGTGATCAAATATGATTGCATACAAGCATTCCCAAACACATGCATGGAAACCTTCCATGTGGTCTAATTTAAAAAGGATATTGAAAAGATGAAAAGATTTCTCATCTCTCAAAACAATTATGAATGGTAGCTTTGAAAAGGGAGTCGACTCCTCGGGAACCTATCAATTAGTGTCCAGTTTCATTTTGTACCTAATTTTCTCAAAGACCTCTAATTTTTCAACAATTTAGATCCAAATGGATTGAAGTGGGTGAGCTTCCGCACCCTATTTAATTTTTGAGAGGTCTTTAATTTTATCAGAGGTCTTTTAATAGTAGGTAGACACTTAAATGCAGACAAAAAACTCAACCTCTGGTCTGTGACGATGCCCTGCTTTGGCCAGAGCCAATGAAAGATCCCCATCTGCTGGTGTCTTGGGTGCAGTGGCTGTGGAGCAGTTGTACATAAAGCTTCACGTTGCCTGTGCAGTGAGTGTGAGTGAACTTTGTTTGGGGCAATGCTGAAAATCCCTCTTAAACTAATACAAGTGCTCCCAAGCCTCGATAACTCTATTGGATTTAATGGTGTAATCATGTGCCTTCTTTCCCCAAATGTATGTATGGTTCATGAGACAACTTATTTATCAGGCACAACCACAAAGGCACACGTATAAAAAACATTATAACCAAGAATCTGAATTGCTAAATTATACATATAAGGTATAAATGTTTCCAAGCTGCACATGTGAAAATGATAGCATCCTCATATCAGTCGTTGGTAGAGGTAGAATGATGCGATTGCTATGTTGTTGTTGAGAGCCTTACTCCCTCCCTCTCACTCTCTGCTTACCCGTCCCAATCTTTCCCCTCAACCCTGCTTGCTGGCCCCGCTCTTTTCTCCTGTTGTCATGGAGATGGGTAACAAAGCCATCACTTTTACCAATTTCCTCAGAGACAGGTGCTGGCACAATGACTGCTTCCTCACCGGCTGAAAGGGGAAGGGGCAAGAGGGGTCCATGGGAACTCCAGGCGGACACTCTGAGGGCTGTCCAAGTGTCCTCCTCCCTGGGCCCTGCCGAGAAAAGAAGGCTAATTTGTTGTCCCTGTTTTCCCAGGGAGGGGGGATACAGAAAGAGGGGAAAGAGGAGGATAGAGGCTGGGGTGCGAGAAGGGAGTGCAAGTCAGAGAGAATGAGGGAGAGAGAGAGATAGTGAGGGAGAGAGGGAAAGAGAGAGACAGAGAAAATGGAAAGGGGCGTCCACAAGATTTCAAAACAGACTGCCTAATATCAGTCTCTTCTCATTTGCCGCTGCCAATGGGTGCCAAATTCTTCCTTTCCCTCGGTGTTTCTTCATCTCCTCTTGCTTCTCCCATTCTCCTATGACATGTCTTTGGTCCCAGAAACAATGGTGAGTCATGGCATCATGACTGCAAGATGTTTCAATTTAGCCTTCAGCCAGCATTCATTTCCCTCGCCGTGTAGTTTGATTGGTTTGTGTGTGTATCTGTGCCCCTAACTGCGGAAAAATAACCTATTGATATTTTGCTTTTGGTTTGGTGTAAAGCATGTTTTATCAAAGATTTAAATTGTTGGATCCTTGCAATAGGTAATGACACAAAGCATGAAGAAGAAACCATAGATGGCCTGGATTTGATGCCAATACCATTGTTACACACAAGTTTTTAACATGAATATATTTCAATTTTTGAGCACATTTGCCTTACTGTGAAAAAAATATTTGTGCATTTATTTTTTGAATATATATATTTTCTTTTGTGTTGATTTTCAGAGTCCTGCTTTATATCCTAATGTTTTCATTGAGCCATTGTTTGCAGGATCCCCTCTGAGCCAGGCTGACACTCAATGAGGGGCCGCCTGTTGGCACAACTACAAAGTATTTATTACCTCTCTAAAGAGAGAAGCCATGGGCTTTCAGTGTGAGGTAAGTGTCCATGTATGCTTTTACTTGTTGACATTTTCTTGTCTGCTTATGAAATAGTAGCCCCGAACTTAACCGCTCATGCACTGGTGTACACGTATGTGTGTGCGTGTGTGTGTGTGTGTGTGTCTGTGTGTATAGAGAGAAAAGGAAACCCTGGGACTGGTGACATTCTCCCCACTTGCCCATTTGTTTCTGTGCCTCTCACACAGCTGCTGCCAGAATTTGTTCCCCTATGACCATGATCAAATAAAGAATTATCTAATCCGTTAATATTTTACTATACATTGAGCCACCTGGTTGAATGACATATATTTTCGTTACTTCATTCACAAACCATATCAGATTATTTTTGAAAGCATTGGTGTTTAATAGAAATGATGTCAGTCCCAACTGTCTGAGCTGTGTGTCACTTTTGTCCGTTTCTCAAGTCATCTTTTGATAATACTTATGAGATACATTCTGGAAGCTAGTTACCTATTGAATGTCAAATTTCAAAGACATACTGAGATTCTGTTTTCGATAATGAGGTGACTTTTCATGACTCAGCAGTTAATTGAGATTAATAAAAAATTATCTGCCCTACACTCAACCTGTTGTAAAATGTGTTAACTGTGTTTGTCCATCTGTTTTTATTTGAATTAAACCTGCAGACAGATAGTACTTGACCATTGTGCTCATTCCAGCTGATTCAGGCGCATCTTCTTATAAACATTCTACGGTTGGTGCATGATATCTATTTTCCAAAGTAATTTCCCAAGAGGTATCATTTATTGCTTTATGTGCTCTGTTTTAAATGACTATCTCATGGGTGACGGTGAATGTTTATCTTAAAAATGAAACATGCTTGCATTTAAAATGTGACATGCATGCATTTAATGTCAGTATGCAAAGACAAAGTATTTGCATTATACACACTGAAAATATGAAAGTAATTTTTTTCTTCTTTGTCAAATTGGGCTGCCCTTGTTAAAATGATGAGGCTTGCGTAGGTGAAACATCAAAAACAGTATGCCCAACTTTGACATCTTACGCAAAGTGGCTCTACAGTTCAACACGTTATCTGGCTAAAATTTATGATGGGATCTGATTTTTTTAAAAGCGCAAAACACAAAACAAAATGAATTCATATCGGAAAGGCCACATATTATGAAGACAATCAAAAACAGCATAAAAACAACATTATTACATAATTTGTAGAATAACCACCAAGCATATTTGCTCATCTAATTTTCATTGAAATGAATGGAAACCATCAAAAAACTACATTCTGCTATGGTACAGTAAGCATACAGTGTCAACAAAAAACAGAATCTTCAAAGAAATCTTCCAAGGTGGTTGCTGCAAAATCATGTGGGATCATTTAGACTCAGAGAGGTCAGAAAACAAAATAAGATTTTGGTAAAATTGATCAATTTTCTAACTTACCGGGTAAATTTGGAAGTTTAAATGAATATTGTTGTTCAGTTAATGCAAGTTTTTGTGCAACAGATGGTTGAATGTGTCATTTAGAGGATCTTAGCCCTATTTGAAAAATTAGTCAAAACCCATTACAGCAAACCGAAATAAACCTAGACCTATAATTTTTTGGTCTTAGGCCCATTTAGTATTTTTCAGGTCCCTGCTGAAATATGATAAAATATTATAAAATTATTCTTCAAAATTCAGGTGGGCTTTACAATACCTTGTTTTCCAAATATATAATAAAAAAAATGATGTATGTGATGTTTGAGCTGAGGTTTGGGAAATCCTTTTGTAATACATGTAGCACTCATTACACATTCACTTTGCAATGTCAGGATTTCTGCAACATTAACGATACATTTGAATAAAAACAGAATAAGAAACAATTGAGTTACTAAACAAGATATTCATATACAAATATGGTGTACTGTATTGATTAGAAATCATTTCAGTGAGATTAGTATTTACACTGGTTTTGGAAAAATTCTGAATTGTTTGGCAGATATTGCACTTGCGTGACATTATGGTCCAATATCAATGGTGAACACAATGCACCCTCAGGGTGGCATGGGCCAGTGTCCCCCTGAGCCGGTCCCAATCCCGGGTAAATGCAGAGGGTTGCTTCATGAAGGGCAACTGGCGAAGAACATTTGCAAAACCAAAGATGTGAATCAAACCTAATAATCTCACACAAGACAAGGCCTGGGTTAACAACGACCCCCATTGGTAACGATGACCTACAGGGTACCAGTGGAAATTGGGCTACTGTGGGTCAGAGGAGGAGAGGAGGAAGGGATGTTCGGAAGCAGAGAGAGAAGAGGAAAGGCAAGAGTCTGGGACTGAGAGATGGGACTTTGAATATTGGGACAATGACAGGAAAAGGTAGAGAGTTGGTTGACATGATGCAGAGAAGGAAGGTGGATATACTGTGTGTCCAGGACACCAGGTGGAAAGGTAGTAGCTTGGGAGCAGGCTGTAATTTGTAGTATCATGGTACTGACAGGAAGAGAAATGGAGTTGGAGTTATCCTGAAGGAGGAGCTTGTTAGTAATATTCTGGAGGTGAAAAGAATGGCACATAGACTTATGAGTCTGATACAGGAAATTGAAGGTTTGATGCTAAATGCTATTAGTGGCTATACCCCGCAGGTGGGATGTGAGTTAGAGGAGAAGGAGAAAATCTAGAATGAGTTAGATGAAGTGATGCAGGATATCCCAAGAGATGAGAGTGAGAGAAATAAATGCCTGCCCTGATTTAGAGTTTTGTTCTCAAATATATATGTAAGCACACACACACACACACACACACACACACACACACACACACACACACACACACACACACACACACACACACACACACACACACACACACACACATATAGACATACTAACTTTACAAAACTGTATCTAGCCTGTTGCTCCTTATTTATTACATGTACATATATACATATAACACAGAGGAACACAGAGGGACAGATGATGGTAGACTTTGCAAAAAGGATGGAAATGGCTGCAGTGAACACTTTTTTCCAGAAAAGACAGAAACATAAGGTAACTCATAAGAGTGGAGGCTCTGGAGGTGAAAAGAATGTCTGCTAGACTCATGAGTCTGAAACTGGAAATTGAAGATGCGGTTCTCAATGTTGTTAGTGGCTATGCCCCACAGGTGGGATGTGAGTTTTAGGAAAAGGAGAGGTTCTGGAATGAGCAAGATGAAGTGATGCAGAATATCCCTAGATGATGAGAGAGCGGTAATTGGTGCAGACTTAAAAGGACATGTTGGTACAGCCAATAGAGGTGATGAAAAGGTGATGGGCAGATTTGGTAACCAGGATAGGAATGCAGCGGAACAGATGTTGGCAAACTTTGTAAAAAGTATGGAAATGGCTGTTGTGAAAGACAGGAACATGGCGCAACTTATAAGAGTGGAGGTAGGAGCACACAGGTAGACTACATCTTGTATAGACGAGGTAACCTGAAAGAGATCAGTGACTGCAAAGTAGCTGTAGGTGAGAGTGTAGCCAGACAGCACAGGATGGTGGTTTGTAGGATGACTCTGATGACAAGGAAGATGAAGAGGACAAAGGCAGAGCAGAGGACAAAGTGGTGGAAGCTGAAAAGGGAGGAGTGTTGTATGGTTTTCAGGACGGAGTTGAAAAAGGCTCTGGGTGGTCAGGGAGAGCTTCCAGAGTTGGACAACTACAGCTAATCAGGGAGTCAGGTCGGAGAGTACTTGGTGTATCATCTGGAAGGAAAATAGATAAGGAGACTTGGTGGTGGAATGAGGACGTGCAGGAGTAAATACAGAGAAAGCGGTTAGCAAAGAAGAAGTGGGACATTGAGGAGAGTGAAAAGAACAGACAGGAGTCCAGGGAGATCCAGCATAAAGCAAAGATAGAGGTAGCAAAGGCAAAACAAAGGGCGTACGATGACTTGTATCCCCGGTTGGACAGTAAGGAGGGAGAGAATGATCTATACAGGTTGGCGAAACAGAGAGATAAAGATAGAAAGGACGTACAACAGGTCTGGGTGATTACGGATGGAGAGGGAAACGTATTGACAGATGCTAGAAGAGTGACGGGAAGATGGAATGAGTACTCTGAAGAACTGATGAATGAGGAAAATGAAAGAACGCTAAGGGTGAGAGGTGAATATTGTAGACCACAAAGTAGCAGAGATGAATAAAAGTGAAGTGAGGAAGGCATTGAAGAGGATGAAGAGTGGAAAGACACTTGGTCTTGATGATGTACAGTAACTGTGGGGGTGTGGAAGTGTCTAGGAGAGGCAGCAGTAGAGTTTCTGGCTAGATTATTCAACAGGATCTTAGAGAGTGAGAAGATGCCTGAGGAATGGAGGCAAAGTGTGATGGTGGTCATGTTTAAGAATAAGGGGGATGTGTAGAAATGCGGCAACCATAGTTGGATGAAGTTGATGAGCCATACAATGAAATTATGGGAAAGAGTAGTTGAGTAGCAGAGAAGTATGTTAGACTGGTGCAGAACATATATGCTAGCTGTGACACAGTGGTGAGGTGTTCTGTAGGGGCAACAGAGAAGACAAGAATCTCCATGGACCATGATGTTTGCAGATGACATTGTGATCTGTAGTGAGGGCAAAGAACAGGTTGAGGAAAATCTTGAGAGATGGAGGTATGTGCTGGAAAGGAGAGGAATGAGTTAGGAGCAGCAAGACAGAGTATGCGTGTGTGAATGAGAGGAACCCGGGTGGAACGGTGAGGCTACAGGGGGTGGAGATCAAAAAATTTGAAGATTTCAGGTACTTGGGGTCAACAGTCCAGAGCAGCAGAGAGTGTGGAAAAGAGTTGAAGAGACGGATTCAAGCAGGTTGGAATGAGTGGGGAAAAGTGTCGGGGTACTACGTGATAGAAGACTATCAGCCAGAATGAAAGGAAAGGTGTACAAGACAGTGGTGGTAGCAGCGATGCTGTATGGACTAGAAACTGTTACAATGACGAAAAGACAGAAGTCAGAGCTAGAGGTTGCAGAGATGACGACGCTAAGGTTCTCTTTGGGAGTGAACAAGACGGAGAAGATCAGGAACAAGTCTATCAGAGGAACAGCACATGTTAAATGTTTTGGAGAGAAGGTCAGAGAAGCCAGACTAAGATGGTTGGGTCATGTACAGAGGAGGGATATTGAATACATTGATAGATGGATGCTGGAATTGGAGCTGCCAATCCGGAGGTCTGGAGGAAGACCAGAGAGATGATTTATGGACAATTATGAGAGAGGATATGAAGGTAGTTGGTGTGAGAGAGGAGGATACAAAGAATAGGGTTAGATGGAGAAAGTTGATTTGCTGTGGTGACCCTTGAAGGGAAAAGCAGAAAGGAGGAGAAGAAGAAGAAGAAGAAGCAGAAGATCAATGATCAACTCAAATAAATTCCACCAGGTTGCATCAACACTGCCGGGCTGGTGTTTTGGAAACAAAGCAGCGCCACCGCGTTTAATGTTTATAGTTTTGTGTTATTGAATGTACTGGGCTCTGACATTTCAGGACAGGGTAATAACTGCAGTTTCACAGATACTGTGACCAGCATATCCATCACTTTGACTGGGTGGATGTTTTCCTTTCAGTTTAGATTTTCCATGACTTTAGTAAATACTGGTTACTGTCGATTTGCTTTTGATCGGAGAGACATTAACAACATATTGAATTTGAAATCTGTTTCATTTTCTCCAGCAGGGGTCGGTAAAAGACCAAAAATCACACTTGTTCTGTGCTGCACAAAGGACCTGTAATAAGCAGCGTGAATTCTACTGTCCCCCAAACACCAACTGAGACAAACTGTAAATCATGCATTCAAAAGTGCTATTTATTGTTTTATTGTTATTTATTTTGTACAGAAGGGTGTTGCTGTTGTTTCTTTATTTTGTTTTTGTTTTTAAAATTTTGCTTGTGATATGGATTTTTCTCCGGCTTGTTGTCTTAAAATACACTTCTCTTGCTTATGTTGACGTACAGGTATATCGATCATTTGTTTATTGTGTTGAATGGTATAAATGGCAGAATTACTGATGCACTGGTGACAAGAGCTCTCAAACATTAAGAATACAGGTGATGGATAATTACCTTAATAATGACTTGAATAACATTCAATATGATTAATATGTTTTGAGGGATGACAGTGTTATTTCTGTCAAATTCATTTTCCAAAGTATAAACTTTCTCTTCAGATCTATGAATATCTGATATTTAAAAAGCTGACCCAGGAATATGATCTGATACATCCCAGACATTTTGAAGGCATTTTTGATCCCAAAAAAAGGCATAAGTTTGTCACTTAAACTCAAGAGTCAGTTTACATGTGATCAAGTTGCCTTTATGAACATTTTTTGTTCAGGAATTACTCTTCAGAAAAGGAAAATAAATGCAAATTATGCATCCAAATTATGCTCTATCAGAATCTCAGTCTGACATTTTCTTTTATTATATTTTGCATGAGGATTCCCACGCACACTCTCTATACAACGTAATTGAGCGAACATTTCCCCTCTAGAGGACAGTGTTGTGAAAGAAATTCGACCCCCCATCCAAATTTCACTTTCAATTTCCCTTTTCCTTGACTTTGCCCTCCCTTTCCTTTCCAACTGCCCTTTCTATTTAACTACAATTTGACCTGTTAAACACTTGTAGTTGCACAGTGATTTATTCTGATTTGAGTCTTCACACATATTCAGATAAATTTAGAAACCCAAGATCTGATAACTGTGATCATCCTCAACTTTTGATCCAAAACTGGTTTATTAGTGGAACCTTGGAGACAGTGGCATCAGTGTCACGCCATGGTCACCTCCTGTAATACATAATTTATTGTTTGTGAAACATATCACAATAAATCCTTTGTTTCTGGTGCCATGTCATCTGGTGTTATTTGTTATGACACGTGTTTTAAAGAGGCCCTTTAGTACATTAGACAACATACAGGCATAGTTTCGAAGTTTAATTATTTTTCAGTGAATGAATATTCCATTGCTCACAGTTTTCACCGGCTGACAATCGACGGCACAAAAAAGTTAAAAATATCACAGGTTTTGCAAGGATGATTCATATATTGCAAAAAATTCCAGATATTTGGCAATGTGTGGACTTAACAACCTGATCCAATCTTTCTTAGTTTCAACAGAGGGGATAGAAAGCAGATCTAGAGTAATAATGCAAGTGCATATTGTCTATATATGTAAACAATGGTCCTCACTGTGCAAAAAGAAGATTAATAGTCTCTTCTGGTACTTTGCCTTATAGATCAACAGTTATTGTCAGCTGTGTGTTTCCTTCCATGTTGACAAAATGGTGCCTATTCATTCAGAAAATGGAGCAAGGACAGAAGTGTTTTACTTTAGTCACACTGCCAATGCTGTAATAACCATTGTTCATTTTCTCTGATCCTTCAAAGCGAACTGCTGTCTTAAAGGATGAAAAGCTAAAAAAAAAAACATTCAGTCAGCTACTTTCTATAGGGATTATCTGGCTATGGCCCTGCAGACCAAGGCAGATGTAATGTTAAAAGTACAATTGCAAAGTCCAGATAAATTGTATGTATCTCTCTCATGCTTTCAAAGCACATAGACAATAAAAATGAAGTAAATAGATTTTTGGTTTGCTGGATGATTGAAAGTGCCTGAAATTACAATTGGCAGTGGATCTATTTATGGTAAATTGCCAGTTTGGTAAAATCCAGATGCTTTTATGCCCGTATCTTAATCTGCAGCCTTACTGTGCTGCGTGTGATGTAATCAGTGATGCTGTACTCTCTTCCAACCCTCTAATGTGGACTTGTGTGTCAATTTTGCCTTTCCTCCATCCTTTTAATCTATTAATATCCTGCATCATCGTCCTACTTTTTCTTATGCATTGTTCTATTCTAGTCACACACAAAACAGTAAAAAATAGGAGAAATCCGCACACCAGCAAGCAGTTAAGAACAAACAGGCCTAGTATACTCATAGACTTTCTCAGTAGAGGAGACTAAGTGCTGCAGACAGAGCAAAAATAGTGAAAGAGAGAGAGAGAGAGAGAGAGAGAGATAGAGAGAGAATGCTTTTTGTTTTCTCCCCATGTGCTCTTATAGGTAATGTACAGTCTGTTCTGTGCTCATCAAAACAACCCAGAAGCACTTGGTACTCAGTAAAAAGGCTGATTTGGGATGGCCCTCTTTGGATTCAATGATGTACAAAGACACAGACATTGGGTTCTTGTGTGAGGAGACTTTGGTTCTTCCTTCAAATGACATCTGTCCTCAAATAGCAAATGCAAATATAAGTTATCATCCTCAAACCTTCCACCATGCTGTGTCCTAAAATAAAACAAAGACAACATTAACCTCAACATGTTATTTCACTTGGTACGCATACTTATAATTTAAGTTTATAATGTATAATGTATAATATTCTACTAGACTTTGTAACACACCTATACCAGTTTTTTAGATATGTTTAGTATAGCAGACTTTAAAAAGGTGAATATTGCTACCAGACAGTACAAGGGTGTAAAGATTAAACCCAAACATTATTGGAGAGGCCCTCAGTAGCAGAACCTGACTTTTAACTATTATTAGTTCACAATTTTTTTTATGTTTATTTAAAAAAAACAACATTATTTAAATTGAATTAGTTCTTATTCAAAAACAACACAAAAAAATAATATGAGACAAAACAAAACATAATTCTAGAATTAAATTCCATTTTCAAACCTCTTAGTTTTCCGTTCAAAATTATATTATTGAGTGAGGAGAGTGTATTACTACAAAAACAGAATGCGTAAAGCTCAATACCAATACAGTCGACCCAGGTTGATGCTAAATACTAGTTGAAGAGGTGATACGGAAAAAGTTTTACTCTATGTTTTGCCCATATCAACAGGAAATGGGTTATTTTTGCAGTGACAAGTACAACAAGCAACAGGAAGTCAAAGTCTACTCTGGAAATTTTGCAGAATTTTACGCACTTTATGTCTCTCTCTGTTCATCATCAGTTGCCGTTTGTCTTACGAATTCTTAATTTAATTGGATATTTTCAAATGTATTTTGCTCTTTTGTTCTTGTACTTTATGGTTTCAAGATTTCAATAAAAAAATACAATGTAGTCCCAGAGCTATGAGAGTGCCATTCCAGGTGTTTAAGATATCATCAGTTATTTCTGACACTATCCTCTGACAGTGTCCCGGCCCTGCCAACTCTGTCAGGGAAACACCGATCATGTGGACGGGCAGAGTTTTCCCTGTAATCCAGTTGGAATGGTTAAAAAGACAATTGTTCTAGGTTGTTGTTAAGTTTGAATGCTTGATAAACAAAAACAAAAATATCCTTATCAACAGAAAAGGTGCATATTTTTAATTTTCTGCAACGATTAACTTTAGACTTCGTTAGGCCAATATATCACCTATGTGCTGGCAATGAAAAACAGCAACTTTAAAAAGTGTCTTAGACTCCACAAAACAATGATGTCCGCAGTGTTTACAGTGCAGGTTTTGGTGGTTGCTCTCCTTTCTTTTCACTGTCTCTGACCCTAACCCTCTGATCTCTGGCATTTTCAACATTCCAGCCATCTGCTGGTCTCTCATTTAGCTGGCAGCACCCCAGCAGCACTATATTAACAGACTGCTGGCAGCTTCATTGGAAAAAAAGAAAAAAAGAAAAAAAGAAAGACAGAGAGTGTTTGAATTTTAAAAATTCCTATATTCAAACACTGGCTTTAAACAAGAAACATTCAAGGAAAATGTAAAATACTCAGTTTAATTCAATGGCTGGGTGATCAGCTTTAAAAGAGAATATCAACTCCTCATTGCTGTTAATAGAGCACAATGTGTTTCCTACTGCAAAAAAAAAAATTAAAAATTAAATAAAAATCCACAAAAGCCATTTGATTGACGGCAGCGGTGGGCTCCAAAATGGTCAATTCCTCCTCCAGAGCAACTCCCCCTGCCTTGTTTTGTCAAGGGAGGCCCCTCAGTAGATCCTTGCAGCTCACACCATCACGATCTGCTGCCCCAAACAGGGTCCATGTAGAAACCGGTGGTGACTATGCCTTCGGGTAACTTCGAACAGAACCGTAGATTAGGTTTCTTTGAGCGGAAGACTTCTCAAGGTTGACAAAAAGGAACTTGGGTCAACTGTATCCTTGGGCTGGAGAAAACAGGACATGGCACAGGCTTCCATCACCCTCTCCTGAAGGAATGTGCCAAGTTCAGGTCTCCTCTCTTTCAGCAAGGACTCAGGACTCCATCTCCTTCCTCAACACTTTTAATACCATTTGCAAGATTTTCCATTACCTTTTTTACCCTATTTTGCCCATCGTTCACTTCCTCAAAAGTATAATGTATTTGTTTAAGCAGTGCCTTTTCTATTTGTCCAAAGGGTATGGATTTGCCAGCTTGCTAAGAGCATTGACTCATCTGATGATTTTATCAGTGTCACCAAAATAATCTGTAACTTAGATTTTTCCGGTTTTCCTATTCGGACAAGGTAACCATTTGCGGCCCACATCCCATCCCGCAAAAAACGTAATTTGACCTGAGCTGGAATAAACCACGTAGGAGGCATCTCCGAACTTCAACCTGAAGGAGAGCTCCAGAGTCTGTGACTGCGCCTCCAAAAACATTGACACTTGACTCCTCAGGTACTGGACGTGCTTCAGCCTGGGATCCCTGGACCCCAAGTTCACAGTTTTAAGGTCGCTGGTGAGCTCTCCAAACCATCTAAGTTTGAAATGAAGAACACCAGAGATGGTGATCTGCGTGGAGGTCATGGACAGGGGCGACACCCGTATAAAAGTACTGTTGCTGACTATGCCGATAACGATCAGCTGATGGACAAGGGTGTCAGTTGTCAAGAAAGCTACCACAGCTTTCTTCATTCTTGATGCATATTTCAGGCTTTCGTGTTCTACCGCTACTCCCAGCAGTGTGCCTTCAACTGTCAACATGCTGTCCAGAGGACGTCATTTACCCATTTAGCTCAAACAATTCAAAAATTTACTCAATTCAATAAATATTACAACTATAAATAATACAGAGTGATGAATAACTAAAAAACGAGTTATATGTATCTTTATATGTGGTTGTAGTTATCGTTATATATAAAGGACTGTCTCAGAAAACTAGAATATTGTGATAAAGTTCTTTATCTTCTGTAATGCAATAAAAAAAAATACTTTTGAGTTTTCTCAAGATTTAAGCCATAATCAGCAACATTAAAATAATAAAAGGCTTGCAATATTTCAGTTGATTTGTAATGAATATATATATATATGTACACACACACACACACACACACACACACACACACACACACACACACACATATATATAAATATGTATATATAACTATAACCACATATGTGGTTAAAGGTTGTCCAAAATAGCCATTCAATCGCTTCCTCCACCGGAAGACAGAAAGAATGAAAGAGAGAAGAAGATCCTGCTTGAAGTCTTTTAAAAGTATTTTTTGGTGATATTCTGTTCTGTCAACATGCTTGGTTAGTTTCTGAATGACAACAACCACAGAGTGTGAATTCTTTTCAGAGGACCATTTTTCAGTTTTCAGGGATCTTCAAAGACATTTTCTGTGACAAGCTATTCAGCATAAGGGCCTCTAATATGTTTTTCCTTGCTTAAGTGATGAGAGGGTTTGGCTATTACTGATTTTTTTGTGATCAAAAATTCCATTTATTTTTCTGTTCCAGATCATAATAATAGTATTTAATTGTTGAACTGCAATGAAGAGCATTAAAAATATGAATCCTTGTACATATAAAAGAGAATCTGAGACTTTCTTTAACCTTGACAGTAAACTAAAGATACAAATACAAAGCTAAGGCCTTAAGGATGACAATGTTTTTTAATCTAGGGAGCTTAAAAATAATCAATACATATAACAGAATTATAGCTAAATCCCTTCCAATGACTTGGAAACAGCTTGACTTTCAATCACATTTTCCATGTGGTCTCAACAGCAAACTGTTCAGTTTCCTTTTAACTCTGTAAACATCATACAAACTAAGACGACACAATACTGACGTGCAATTTACCATTATTGTGGCTTCGTTTTTGGATGGATGGAGGTTAAGCACCATTCCTGCTTGACGTAAAGCTGACGTCCAATGTTGTATAACAGGATGCTGTAAGGTCACACTGTGGTAGCATCACCTGAAAAATGTACTGTCACAAATGCTTTTATGTTTTCACTCATTTTCCTTCAGAAAGTTGTGAGGTTTGTCAGGTTTGAGGAGAATGAATTAGTCTCATGCAGAAAAAATATGGCATGGTGCTCCAGGATGACCAAACCCCAAATGTAAATAAAACATTGTCATGTTCTCAAGAGGAAAAGAAAAAAATATTTACTCATAAGGATATTACCTGTCTTCTTCCTACCTACTTTCTCATTTTCATCAGTGAAAGGAAGATGTGCCCTCGCTGTCTGTCCTGATCGTCACAGCTTAACTGGAAAAAATGGAATTTATGTTGCTACTCCTTTTGTCTGGAATTAACTATTGAAAAACCTGAAACTTCAAGACTTTGTCTCATTGGATGTTTTAAAGAGAATGCTAAATGACTTGGAGGCAGACACACCTGTTTGTAGATGTTCACCTGCACTTATGGGGCTTTTTTATGAATGCGTAAATTTTTCTGACTGGGATCCAAAATCTCATTATCTGAATATTTTGTGTTTTTATTTATGTCTATTGCTGATTAATGAATGTTTTAATTGTATCTGTGTTGTAACTACCTGAAATGTACAGCTGCCTGTCTTAGCCAGGACACTGGAGATTTGTTAATCCCAATGTGATTTTGAGAAAAATATAAATAAAACAGAGAAATGAGACGCAGAATCACTTGTCAGACAGTGACGTAAATGATTTTACAAGATTAATCTGCACTTCTGCTGTGTCATTGTCTGAATATGTTATCTCTTAAAACTCTTGGAAATCATTTCAAAAATCAACCCTTATAGTGGAATACATGACAATATATTTGACATTAAATGACAGACATGCTTATCAATACCAATGCAAAAAAGAAAAGAAGAAAGCTATATCAAGGGAGGAAGAGAGGGAGGAGGAAACAAGGGTTTGCCTATTTCCTCTGCAGTTTAGATTTAGGTAGTGACGCAAGAACAGAAGATAGTACAGAGGCCAACACACACACACACACACACACCATCATGCAATTGCTCCAAAGCCGTAACCATCTATTTGCACATGCAACGCCCACAGCTGCTGTATCTACTCTATGACTCTGCCCTGCTTTTCTTTTTACTGTAATTTCCATCACATATTTTACCTCCTCTGTGGATCCCTTTTTCTTTTGATGTCATTCCCTGACTTCCGTTTTTTGTTTTTTAGTTCCCATTTTTTCCCCTTTCCTCCTGCCTTTCTGCCAAAGGCATTTGTTATTCATTTAATTAGCCGTTCCATGTCCAGTAAACTAACTGTATCTGTATGTGTATGCATGTGTTTGAGAAAAGGACACACACACACACATTTATGGCTCTTTATTAATATATGCGCTGAGAAAGCTGAGTGTTCAATGAAAAGTGAATTTAGCATCCTGGGATTTGTATCCATCATTACTACACTGTTGAAACAAAATGATTCCTTGTTCTACATAAAACCGGCATATAAATGTTGAATTTGCTGACATTTGTCAACACCATTTTATACCAGACCACTAAATCATAACACATTTCCTGTATATGGAATAACTTTCACACTCTAAGAGTGTCATCTTTGGGTTTACCACCTGTATCTTACACCTACACTCATCTTGAATTACAGTGAAATGATGAGTCATGAATGGTAAAAGTGACATTTTTTTTTTTGTTGTTTGTTTTTTTTTGTAATGTTCTGCATAACAAACTCAGTCTTACTTCCACCCATGGAAAACCCAAAGCAGCTTATAACGCCATTATACAAATGATCTAACCTTCACAACAAATTGCAAATTGCAAATGGATAAATGCCATGTGAGTAGGGTAATGACCCTTTTTCGTCAACAGTAATTCAATGCAAGAGATCTATATTGGACATAATTAGCTTCTGAATTTGTTCTTTCTTCAGTAACCAGTCATTGTTTACCAAGAAGCGAACAACGGTCCTTTACAGCTTGAAATTTTCTGTGTTGTAACTCTGAGTCAGGAATCAAAAATAATGTGGAAGCAACTAAATCACCATATCAATTTTTGACATATTTCTCAAGTTTGGTTTCAGTTGTGTGATGCACATGGACCCAGAAACTTCCCCGCTGACTTACAATGAGAAAGAATAGACTTTACACAATGTATAGATACAGACCCACTGGATGAGCTGTTTAAGGATCACGATTTGATGTTTTCGGCCTAATAATATTTTAACAAAAAAAAAACTTTTGACTGTATTGTTTCCATTTGAGAGCCTGAGGGCTCACCCAGAGGTCACTGGTGAGAATTCTGTGGAAACCACAAAACAGAGCAAGAAGTCTCATGATTTTTTGAATCATGTGCCACTCACACGCTTTCATAGAAATGCATGGAGGGCCTCGTTCCAGCACTGTATTCAGAATATGCTCTACATTTACATATTTGTTTGTTTTGAGGACTATGTAGAAAATGTAAAATGAGGAAACAAACACTGTGGCGGCCTCTGACATCTTCTCTCTTAGCCAGAGAGTTTCATGATAATAAACACATCTTTTCCACTTTATTTCAAGTGATTAAATTAAAATGCAGCAATAGCTATTACAATTAATCTCTTCCAAAAGAGACTACTTAATCAGAGACCTAAATAATGTGGATGCTAATGTGGATAATTGTGGATGCTCATCTGAAAGCTCACACCTTAGGTGTGACATCCTCAGATCAGGTCAACAAACATTACGTGGCCTTTGTCTTGAGCAGCTTCTTTACAGCTTAAAATCAGGCAAGCAGTCTATGATGAGGACATATAAGATGTCACTCCTTGATCACTTTGGACTCATAGTCTTCATATTGAATACATTACATTACATCACATTACATTACATTACATTTGGCAGATGCTTTTATCCAAAGCGACTTACAATAGAGGACATAAGGACTGCAAATAACACTTGCAAATACAAGATGCACAGGAGATATACAGAACAGTAAGCTTGGGTTAGTGAGTTTTTTTTTTTTTTTTTTGACAAAGACGTACACAAGCGTACACACACACACACTGCATAGCCTATACCAAGATCTTTTTCAGTCCCAAAACTAGTTAGCTGCATGTCGGAAACAGAAATCAAAAAATTCTGGGATGGCTGAGTGTTCATATTCTTCTCAGATAATTGTCGGACTAGAACTTCAAGAGATGCATTGATTGCGACTGAACACCTTTTCCCATAGTCCTCCGACTGAATGTTAAATAATCAGTTTATCCGATTCTCTTTAAGTCTCTTGTCTTCTTTTTAAGGCAGTATTTTCTGACAGGCCAGACATGGTAGATTATGTATTTGCTGATCCTCAGTAATCACTTAGATTGCTTTGTTTTCGCCTTAAATCCTTTTATGTAACATTAATGCATTAATCTAAAAATCCCTCAACCCTTTTCATCACACTGTAAACTGGTTTTCTACAGACAGAATTTTTATTACCCTGCTAAATATGCTGCACCGTTCAACTGAATTTGACAGCTGCAAACTGACCATAGCCATATCATATGCATTTTGTAGTTCCCACGGACTATTTGATAATTTATGTGGTGAAACAGCATGAATAGAGAGATGGGGTTTCAAAACATAATATCCCCTGTAAAAGGAAAAAAAAAAATAGTCGAATGAATAGGAGAATAATTATGAGCAGGACAATAGTGGCAGATATTGCAAAATATAGGTCATGGAAAACCTATTCACTTAAGTAAATAGGTGAGATATCTATTGGTAATATTGGATATCTTAGCATAAAATTCATCTCAAAAAAATCACCAGAAATACTGTTGCTCTATCGATTTTCCTGTGAAATGATGACAGGTTGATTTTTTTTTCCCACTATCTATTTGATATTCTTTGGGGATTTTTGTCAAACCACGGAGTGAAGCAGGCCGGTTGAGACTGGTTGGGGGATTCCAGTCAAGATTTTGACTGTTGTTACAGTTCACTTCCCTTTTGGTATAACAGTGACCTTAATTTGGGTAATTACACACCCTACTGAGCTGAACACATGCAATAATAATAATAAAAGCCACAGTGACACACGTTTCATACAACATTGATGGAAGTGAGTGATGTCTGTAACTAAAACAGCCAAGTCCCTCATAAGTGTGCCAGAGACTGCGAGAACAGAAGAAATCCCCCCACCCCCCACCCAATCACTCCCCCACCCACACACACACACACACACACACACACACACACACACACACACACATAGCCTTGATCCCTGACCTTTGAAGGAAGACAACAGATGGGCCTTTTTCTCTGGCCACATCCCTGCTGACAGCTGTCCTAAGTTTGGGTGGGTGTGCATTTTGAGGTTGGGGGTGCAAGAAAATGATCAAAGGTCAAACATTCACGCTATTTCATATGGTTGTGTACAAAGCACACACATGTAGGCAGGCAGAAAACTAATCTACATTCATATAGACACATAAATATTCATAAAGTCCTCTGATTGTCTGTACATCTGTCTTCCTACTTGACCCGTCATCTCTCTCTCTCTCCCTATTGCTGTCTACTCAGCCTATTGTTTTGTCCCAGATAATGTCTGGGCTCCTTCTTTCAGCTCCTATGCAGGATGTTTCCCTGAAAGAGAAGGACTACTGACGATTAAAATTCAACCTGGTTTCTCCAATGTTGAATTACAGGTCAGTGCTGTAACATTGGATTTCAGGGTGTTTGCCCTCCATATGCTGAGGTTTCCCTCGCAGCCAGTCTAGACATGTCCGAGCATGTTTCAAGGCAGCAGAGAGAGAGACTGAGGAGACAAAGGGAGCGAGCCAGAGAAACGTAACCCTTAATAAAGTAAAGTCAAACTGCTGGTATTACTTGAGTTAGTGTTACAAAGATACAATGATATACAATTTGCTATTAAGACAAATTTGATCTTTTTTTTCAGGCTTTTTGACTCTTATCTTGATGAAATCTCCATTAATGAAATATTGTCAATAACAACAAATTTCTAAGCTAAAGGAAGTAAATTACATCTAAAAAATGAGCATCAATTGTTTTATTTTATTTTATTTTATTTTATTTTATTTTATTTTATTTTATTTTATTTTATTTTATTTTATTTCTGTTGTGTACTCATTTACCTGTAATTCAAATTGCAGTTTATGCAATTTGGGGTCAATTACTTCTTCCTTTCTGCATAAAAGTGTTTTTTTTTTTTTTTCATTTACCCACATAGTATGAGGTCATCTCAGCCAATTCAGATTAATCTACAGATTTTGCACAATCTTGCTGACTTTAACAAATACTCAGTAAACACAAGCAATAACATGACCTCCGTAACAGGTGTCAGGTGATAGGATCATCAAAGTACCAGTACTTGTCTTACTTAGTTACTCTAATAACATAATCAAGCCTAACCACAAACAGGTCAAACATGTTTATTTTTTCATGCTGTTTATATTTTCGGTCTTTCCAGTGGAACTCAGGCCTTGCCACTTTATTTGTTTTTGCATACTAGGTTATGGGATTACCTATGCAATGTTTTCACTCACTGTCACCATGCAAACAATAAAGTTACTGATAAACCCAACAAGAATTAAGTTGCTCTCACTCTTATATTTGATAGAGAGAATGTATATTGACTTGGACTAGGTACTGTAAGGTTTACTTTTCATTACATGAACTCTATTTCCCTTTTTTTTTAGTATCTTTTTGTTTTACCTGCTAAAACAATGCAGCCCAGTCTCCCATCAACTCCACTTTCATCAGCAGAAAGTGGATGTCTCTTGTAAAAACTCATAATAATTGCTGTTGTTGCTTATGTCATCATAATTCTTTCTTCAAAAAGCTGCAAAATCCCATCTCACACACCTTTGTTTGGTTCAGACTTTTGGCTGCCTTATTGCAACTCCATCCAAAATAAATGCAGCACCTGTCAAGGAAAAAAAATGAAATAAAAAAAAAAAGCATGTGACCTCCACTGAGAAAAGTACGGCAGTACTTTCAATTTATTTTCTCATGCGATGATTTGTGGCGCTTGTATTTTGCACTAATGAGTACAGTATTTGAATATGCTTTTAGGGTGAGAGTTTCTGTTTGCTGAGACAACAGGATTTTGAATTAAGTAAACATTATAAAACAGCAAGGTTACATAATAAGAAAATTGTACACTAAAGGCACAACCAACAGATAAGGGCAAACACTCACCACACAGCTGTTAATAAAACACAAGGACAACAGAGGCAGGAGTACAGGAAATTGACATTCCTCCTAGTAAAAGCTATAGCCATCAGATGTCAAATAATTGCAGATAAAACCGTATCTGTTAACAGATAACGCTCCATTTTGATACCATTTATTAATTATAACAGTCCAACACATTTCATTTTCAGGCTGATTGATAATTAAAAAAAAAAACAAAAGGGAAATTCATATGCTTTTGCAAGTTTTGGAACTTATTTCTTATAATTATTATCGGCTAACCACAATACCATATGATGTAATTTTGTTCAAAATATTGTTGAAACCAAAAAATATGAACAGAAATAGAAACTTTTGGTTGGCATAATAACATGAATGTTAAATCAAATGATCAAGGGAATCTTTCAGCTTATTTTGATTAATTTAATTCATATGAAAGTAGCAGAGATTAGTAAAAGCGAAGTGAGGAAGGCATTGAAGAGGATGAAGAGTGGAAAAGCAGTTCGTCCTGATGATTTACCTGTGGAGGTATGGAAGTGTCTGGGAGAGGCAGCGGTAGAGTTTCTGGTTAGATTAGTCAACAGTATCTTAGAGAGTGATTAGAGGCCTGAGGAATGGAGATGAAGTATGATGGTGCCCATGTTTAAGAATAAAGGGGATGTGCAGAAATGCGGCAACTATAGAGGGATAAAGTTGATGAGCCATACAGTGAAGTTATGGGAAAGAGTAGTGGAAACTAGACTGAGAGCAGAAGTCAGCATTTGTGAGCAGCAGTATGGCTTCATGCCTAGAAAGAGTACTACAGATGCAGTGTTTGCTTTGAGAATGCTAACAGAGAAGTACAGAGAAGGCCAGAGGGAGCTGCATTGTGTTTTCGTAGACCTAGAAAAAGCACATGACAGGGTGCCAAGAGAGGAGCTCTGGTATTGTATGAGGAAATCTAGAATGGCAGAGAAGTATGTTAGACGGGTGCAGGACATGTATGCTAGCTGTGAGACAGAGGTGAGGTGTGCTGTAGGGGTAACAGAGAAGTTCAAGGTGGAGGTGGGAGTCCATCAGGGATCAGTTCTGAGCCCCTTCTTGTTTGCTGTAGTGATGGACAGGCTGACAGATGAGGTAAGATAGGAATTTCCATGGACCATGATGTTTGCAGATGTTTACAGAGGGAGAGTGAATATATTGGTGGACAGATGCTGGAATTGGAGCTGCCAGGCAGGAGGTCTCAAGGAAGACCAAGGAGGAGATTTATGGATGCAGTGAGAGAGGATATGAAGGTAGTTGGTGTGAGAGAGGAGGATACAGAGAATAGGGTAAGAGGGAGAAGGTTGATTCGCTGTGGCGGCCCCTGAAGGGAAAAGGCAAAAGGGAAAAAAAATTAATCTGTCAGAAACACACTTGCCACACTCAATCTAGTGTGTGGCTTTGTCTAATCTGACAATCACTGTCAGGGGAATGTCATTTCCAGAGATAGATATGAGTTATGAATTAGTTACTCATAACTTCAAGAATCTGGGGCCATGAATTTTTGCTTTTTTTTCCATGGTTCCACAGTTTCATGGTTTCAAAGAGGTGTTTTTTTATTAGCAGAATGAATCAAAGAGACTACTGTAAAAATAATGGTAAATGAAACAGGTATCCACAAAAAGACTAATAATAGTACACGATATTATCATATTAAAATAACTACTCAAACAGTGGAAGCCCTTTGGGTTCTCTGAAAACCAACTATAAGCTTTGCTATCAAGGAATGTTTGGCTTTTTGAGTAGCTACTAGTAAAAATGTTGTTTTATTTGCAGAATAGAGAAAATAGATTGGTGAGAGATCCTTGAATTCATTGAATCAAGGTTTTTTTTAATGATTTTTTTTTATTGGGTTACAGTCTGCTCACGCTACTCAACCTATGTAAAATTCAGGCAGCCCTTACCAACTCTATCCAATGTAATAGCTGCAGAAAGTCAAGTAATAGTACTTTTTCTTTTAATTTCATATCAAAAGTTCAATTTAAACAAAGGAAATGAATCACACTTGGCAAAGAAATCCTATTTTACATCCAGCTCAGGGATAGCAGCTGTCTTGGTACTGCATGAACACATTCTTCTGCCCCCCTCTATCTTGTCTTCACAAGCAGGCATGCTAAAAAGGACAGGTGTGAGTCTATTGCCTCCCCACATGTACACAGCCAGGATTGGGATTTCAATAACGTCATTCTGTGAACTGAATAGGGCTCAGCGGGGCCCTGATCTGTCTTGCGACTCTGCTAAACAGATGAGCAGCCGTGTCTTTGTGCTAAACTGAGGGGCCCTGATTCACTTAGCAGAGAGGAAGAGGTGGAAGGTGGGTTCATGGTGGTTTCAACAGTCAGTTGAAATCCAGCAGAGCCTCTAAGCCTCTGGTGAAAACATAAGGGGCTGAAAAAGAGGTGGCAGTTGCTAAGGCTGCAATATTAGCAGCCGTTAACAAATAAGGTTATGTGTCAAGTTAATGGCTGCTTCTATTGTCCTGGCTATTTTGGGGTTTCTTTCTTTTTAGTTGCATAAATTATAGAGTCCATATCTTGACAGTAATTTCATGCAAACATGTGGAATGCATTGGATTTACTGGTTCGAGATCTACTGTAAATTTTCTCGGTTTTTAAGGTTGCTACAATGAACTTGTTTAAAGTGGGCTTCTTTGCTAATATCCATTAGAGTACAAGTGTAAATTTGCATGTCAGGGGGCAAGGGGGTGGTTGATACCACCTGCTGAGGGCCTTAGAAAGCTTTGCAGAGTTGACCAGCCACAATACCCCAAAGCTGCTCCTGCCTTGCAGCTTGCTCCCTTTTGTTAAATCCCTAACAACCCAAAGCAAGCCTGTAACCTTTATAAACACTCTTGTGCCTGGCAGGAATCAATGCCCGAGGCACAGCCATTGATTCTGTAAGGGGTCAGTGTTTTACATCACAACAGCCTTTGTGTTTTGTGACATGATGCAAAGTGCCATCAGTACACAGCATTAAAATGAAATCCATCTTTCAAGAAGTTCAATGTACATTACGACATTTTATAACTAATAACTTAATCATAAACAGTTTCTTGCAAAAAAGTATGCCAGATATATTGTTACTGAATTTGACCATTCCCAGTCAGTTCACCTGAAGTACCATTCATTGTCATTGTCATTTTTTGTAAGTCGCTTTGGATAAAAGCGTCTGCTACATGACTGTAATAATTGTCAATTTTTTGGACAAACCATATATGAACTACTTGACATAAAATGTAAATGATGCATTCTCAAAGGTTTTTTTTCTAGCAAATGAACAAATTAACAATAACATAGCTTGCTGTTTCATCACTAATAAACCTAACACTAATATTTACTTGTAGTTCAATGTGTAACTTAAATGTGTAAATACAAACAGTGTATATATTAGTATATATATGAAGCCAGATGTCTCTGTCCCATGTGATTTTCTTCACAATATTTATATTACAAAATAGGGACTTAATGATTACTGTACTGTCAAAAAAAAGCAAAATCATTTGCATGAACATTTTTTTGATTATACAATCAGCAGACAGAGCTTCCAGCAAAGTGAAATATTTTGTATTATAACATTTGGTTTCCTTTTCATTTCATTTTCTACAAAATATGTTTGCTCATACATGCATGAATGAACCTTTCCATTCACAAAATCCAGCCATGAAGACAGGTGTGGTTTAACCCCATTCTGTAATCAGATCACATCGGAGTTGTGACATCACTAACCCACTCTCTCTTTCCCTCTCCCCCTCTTTCTCCATCTTATGTCTGGCTCCCTACTTGGTATTCTGCTGCAACATCTCCTACAAGATACATGCCTTTGTTCCAAATCTGAATTAGGGAACAGCAGGGTGCATACATGAAAACTTTGTGTCGTACCAATGGCTAGTCAGTGTGCCACATTTGCCATTAAGAGAAGCGGGGAAATGATGAACAAGGAAAGAGAGACTGGAATCAACACAGAAAAGCGAGCGAGCAGAGATGGAGGAAGCATGTGAGAATGAACTGCCAAGCAGCACCTCTGGGAATGGCATGTCAGTGTGTGAATACATGGATGCATGGTTGGCAGCTTGTAAAGGAAACGATCTTCCTCTCGATGTTCTCCCCCTTGCCAAGGCAATTCTCTTCGCGGCGAGACGGATACTGTCACCATGTTTTACTCTATCATCCCTCCTCGTCCTTACCTTTTCCAAGAACCGCAAGCCCAGCTTCGGCACATCGATTGATTTAAGCACATTTTCATTCAGATGTCATCAGCCTCATTGTGACAACGTGCTTAAACTTGGTACGGACAAAGATACCATTAAGAATTGTGTATATCTGTGCAATAACAGGACAGAGAAATGTACATGTTTTTTGCAAAGCAAGGACAGAGTGTAGTATTATTTCTATTTGACAACATGCCTTCTCTGTATCTGTTTACTCAGAGAGCAAGGATGCTTTTAATTTTAGGAGTGCAGAAACACGGTACTTCCTGTTAAGGTATATGCAATAACGGTCAGGATGTATTCAAACCAAATCACTATATTGCATAAATCCAGAGACAAGATATGCATGACGCACTTCATCTTCAGATTGTATTGATTACACATCTGTGTTTCCCCAGACTATTGATCTGGGCAGGGAACCACACAGAGCTACTAAGTTAACATGTATTTCCAGAATTAACAGTATGACTACATCTTCAGTGGGGTATAGATGTCAAACAACTGATTGCCACAAAAACAAAGGAAGTGCAAAATAAGGTGTAGTGTGACCTAAAGTATGAAAGAATTTCTTGTGGCAACTGTACAGCTGATTGAAGTCTGGGGATTAAAAGTTTAGCGTTGAGCTTTATTTGGGTTATAGAATGGGAATGCTTTCATCACTCAAGCATGTCTTAAAATGATTAAGGAAATAAAACAAAGGGAGATTCTTAACATATGAGCTTTGGTGATTCTGGTTTGGGATTGTGATTTTTTTTAATTTTTTTTATCATTTATTCTTACTTTAATGTGGCCAGCCATTTAAAAAAAAATGATGAGTCAATAGATTTTTATGCTTGAACAATTCTCATATTTTCTGCTATTATTCATCTGTGAGAACCAAGAATAGTTGGCTTGTACTGTCAGCCAGGGGAATAGCACTAAAACACTGCACGCAGTTATGACATCATTGGGGCTACTCGAAACATAAGCTTGCATACAGCATGCTTAAGCATTCTGAAAATAATCTCCCTAATGATACATGGATTGATCACCTTGTGCCTGCTTGTTTGATGTAAAAAGTCATTATTAGATAATAGATATTGATTAAACAAAATATGCGGGTAACACAACCAAGTACGCTTGATTATGGTGTAAGTGTCATTGCATTTACTTAAAGTGACTATGTCAGTTGAGAATAGTGTCATATGAATTCATGCTGCACACATTTTCCAACCCCACTGACAAAATTAAAGCTGCTATGGCAGCTGGATTAGTACTCTCCTTTCTTCCTGTTTTTCCTTTACTTTTGGCTTTTCCCTTCAGGGGTTGCCCCAACAAATCAGCTTCCTCCATTTAACCCTATTCTTCTCTCACACCGACTAACTTCATATCCTCTTTCACTACATCCATAAATCTTCTCTTTGGTCTTCCTCTAGACCTCCTGCCTGGCAGTTCCAACCCCAGTATCCTTCTACCAATATTCTCACTATCGCTCCTCTGTACATGACAAAACCTGTCTTGCCTCCCTGACCTTATGTCCAGAACATCTAACATGTACTGTCTCTCTGATAGACTCCTTCCTGATCCCATCCTTCCTCGTCACTCACAAAGACACTCGCAGCACTGCTCGTCTCACAACCGTCTTGTACACTTTTCCTCTCATTACAGCTTATATTCTTCTATTGCATAGCACCCCTGATACTTTACACGTAGTACCCTGATACTTGTTTCAACTTGTCCGAGCCTAATCTAGGATCTCCTTATCGTAAGGATGATACTGAATACCGAAACTGGGTGGAGTCCGACTATATCTAGTGTATCAGCCTCATGCACCAGCTCAGGCTTCCTCCCCGCCAAAGAGGTGACATTCCATGCTCCAAGACCAAGCTTCTGCAGCTGAGGATTGGACCGCCAAGGTCCCCCGCTCCGGCTACCGTCCGTCTCATGCTGCACCCGACCCCCTTGGTCCTTCCTGTGGGCGGTGAGCCCAAGGGAAGGGGGACACATGTTGTTCCTTTGGGCTGTGCCCGGCCGAGCCCCATGGGTAAAGACCCGGCCACCAGGCACTTGCAGCCGAGCTGCGTTCCCGGGCTCTTCCAGGGGCATAAAGCCCCCGACAACATAGCTCCCAGGATCACTGGGACACGCGAACCCCTCCACCATGGTAAGGTGGCAACTCATGGAGGGGATCATTCACTTTATTATTGTTCTAATGTCTTCTTTAAGTTGCATTTGGTTTTTTTTTTACAACCACTGCCTCATTAATCAGATTCTTAAATCAAAACCTCAGCTTCAGACTAAACCAATCCAAGATGTTATTTTTTAAGATTTTTCACTTAATACGTTTCAGTATCCATATTTATCCCCATTTCATAATGACGAATACAGAAAACTGTGTTCTCAATGTAAATATGATCTCAGTATCAATCAATAATTAAAAAAAGGAGACACCAAAAGGAGGATGGCATTGCAGCAGTCTTAAAATTTAAGTACTATTTTTTGTTATTTGAGTTAAGCATCCATTTAGGAGCATTTGGTTAATGACTTACAGCAGGAATGACGGCATCGTCATCATTGTCCCGTCACATTTGCCTAAATAAAAATATTTCAATACATTTTAAAAATTCCGTTCCAAATGTGTTTTAACTTTGAGTGGTGAAAGTTGCTTTCAGTTCTTTTTATTTAGCTTCAATGTTCTCCGCTTTTAATGTTAAAAGAATTGAGGTTCGGGGTATTTCAGGATAGTGGGGAACCTGGTTTCTAGAAAACACATTAGCAAGGCAGAGCAAAAGTAATGTAGCTTACAACTGGATACAATATTGGCTATAATTCAAAACAGACCCTCACACATTTACGTGCAATGGACAAATATGATGGCCATGTGTTAACTAGCTACTTGCAATTAGCATTCATACCAAAAATATTCTAGATTTTATTGCATGTGAATGTTAACAGACCCTGGTCTGATAAGTCGAGGCCTATAGAGCAGAAGTAACCGCTTGGAATATTAATCCACTTGATGACTCACCAAAACAGTCTCTCACTGTGTGTTTATGTGTCATTGCGTTACCATGGCAACTCATCATACCATGTGTGTATGTGTTTGTATGTACTTTTTTTTTTTCCTGAGAGGAAGGTGAAAATAAAAATTGCCGAGTGCAGAGACAGATCACATTTTGTCATTGGTATATTTTTCAAATATGTTCAACAAACTCGGACTCAATAATTTAAAAGGGTGTTCAAAACTATTTGCTACCGATCCTTTTCATATCCATTAGCAAAGAGATGAGCGTTTGGATTTTTTATATAGGCACATAAAAGAATGATATCTGTCTTCTTGTGCACGTGTACGGTTCGTGTACGTGTGTGTCTTGTTCTCTGCCTCACAAAGAAACATTGCTGTTATAAAAGAAGATAATGATCATGCAGCTTGTCACTTTTTACATGTAAAGAGGGTTGATTTACAAACATGTGACCTATGGTGTACGACTTAATTTGCACTATTTGAATTCATAATTCCACAATCATTAGTTTCGATCAACTCCTATCCTGAAATGATTTACCTCACCCCTTCACATGTCCGGATTAGATTACGACAATTTCTTGTGAAACACATATCCACACACATAGAAAGCAAAAGATTCCTAACAAAACCCGAACAAGGCCTTTCATGCAGGAATGAATTATAGAAAAAGAGCAGAACTGCATTTCTGCTGCTCTCACAGTGGGATTGTTGAAAATTTACAGACAAAAGGGATATTTTAGATACTTTAGAACTTAAGAAACCTTTACTCCACTTGTGTCAACACTCTTACTCAGAATTAACTTTTTAGAGGGATCGATCAACATAGTTACAAATATGAAATTCTTATGAAAAAAATGTAGGATAGTGAGAATGTGTTGCAGTTGAAATTAAAGTCATTCATGTCATGGAAACAATTTTGCTATGGTTGATGTTGCTATTATAAACCGAATTCTAACAATGAAATGTATGTCACACCAGCTTATATTTGGGACTTTAAATGAAGGTTAAAGTAAGATTTTCCTTTTTCCCCTGAATGTGATGATTTTTTTTTTTTTTTTGAGTTTAAAGTTATTTCTTATTATAGCTTGAATAATTCAGCAACACAGCAGTGCAACTTTTTTGAACAGAAAAAAAGAGTCAAGTAAACAATTACGTTGTCAGGAAAACAACGTCAAGGGGAAAAATGTACTGCATTATAAAACCAATCTCAGAAACCTACACAAAGTTACAGCTAAAGGTTATGGTAATCTAGGATCTCCTTATTGTAAGGATGATAATGAATACTAAAACTACGCGGAATAAATGGGCCACCCCCACAGTTTCTTGTAATACACCACAAATGAAAGTTGAGGTGAGGATATCCACCACAGGGGGATGCTTATTAAAATGATGTCACTCCCCCATAAGACTCACCTTTTTGTGTGACATTTACATATCCTTAAATGACAGATTTTCCCCTGTGGGTACGTGAACTAAATATGTCACCAAAATTACAGTAACAGACTTTGTGTCTAGACTCATAACCCATTTCTCCACGTATGTAGTATCACCAGATGCTCGACATTTTCTAGATAGCTCATTTTCTTACGCCAAGAGACTGCGAATGTTTAAAAGTCATGTGATAACTTACTGTCAGAATCTCCAGTTAAACGCAAGTGTCTATAGTTTTTGCAGGTTCAGTTGTGAAGATTTTACCCACAACACAATAACATTCCTTGTTAATTAAAATATTCCATAACTATCTTGTTATTTTGGCATTACCCAAATTGGATTGAGTTGTTTTGATATCCTGCAACAACTTGTACTAATGTAAAAGACAGTTAGCCCCAAATGGATTAACCAAATCAATCCACTGGAGAAAATATTGATTGAAAATACCTCAAGATTAACAGGATTTTCCCGTTAATGATACAAGATTCTCAGCACACATATTGGCGACAGTAAAAATTCATTTTTTTTAATCAAAAGTCTTTCTGACATTATATTTGACCCTGCCCCGTGATCATTGACTATGACAAGCAAATATAGTCACATGTCATAATATGAAAAATATTTGAAATACATGTTTACTCTTTAAAAGTAATTAAAAGATCATCATTACCTTAAGTGCTCATATCAAGACTGGTTCCCTCAATGATTTTAGCTTACATGACTCAAAAGTAATGCAAATGTATATCTGTCCCAAAAGTGTATTTTCTTTACCAGTCAGCAGAGTAGATGTTTGTCAAAACAGAAGGTCTGTTTGTGTAGATACCCATAAAGACTTTCATTTATTTATTGATCTCTAATCATTACATAATTTTTATCATTAATTATTATTATTATTTTAAAATACTTTATTTAATGCATTTTATTAACATGAAGTTTCTAGTGATTTGTTGGCTCCTGTACGCTACATTTTTAAATATGTTCCTCCTCTGAATTAACTATCTTGACATCATTATTGTGGTTTTCAGTTCACACAAGAATTACACTGACTTACCTTGAAATAGTCAGTTCTCTATTTATATTTCAATATTAAAAAGAATGCGGGGATTTTGTTGATACAAGTTCTGTCTGTAAATCCTCTTCATTTTTATGTAACTACCTCTGTATATAGGGGTGTCACATTTCAGGTACTTCCCATATTGTAAATCAAGCCCTTTCCCCCCCATGTCTCCAAAAATTACAGTGGATGCTGAAATAAATCTTTTCTGAAAAGTAAGCAGTGGGAAAAAAAAAAACTTTTAAGATGAGTTTTCCCCTTGCTGCACAGCTCCAAATATGCATTTATGTGAGTGCCTGTGTGTCAAAGGATCTTCAGTGTGGGAATTCCCCCCTTATCAGTGGCCTAGAATCTCTTTAAAACAATGTTTATTTGGAATTTGTGAGGACAAAAAGGAGAAATATGGACAGAGAAATGAAAGTCAGAAAAAAAAACAAAAAAATAAAAGAGGAAGCATACAAAATGTATGCTCATCTTGTTGATATGTATTCTAATGTATTTATTTTCTTCTTTCTAAGATAATGTAAAGCCACAAGCTAAAGCATATACTGTATATTCTCACCGACTATGATCGAATTTTAAAACTTGATTTTAACTTGACTGGGTAATAACAATAAAATACATCTATATCTATATTCATTGAAATGACTTAGTACAAAGAGTCCTACTGAGACATATGAGGGGATCCAACGTGCCTTGCTCTACAACATGCATTTTCTAATTTTTTCTACAGCTTGACAAACTGGTGTTTAACCATACTTGTTTTGGCAGGGTGTTCATTTTTCTGATTGCCAATCAGAGAGTCTGATAATTCAAATCACAGCAAGGTTAGATTTGTTTCATTAAAATAATGCTGTTCTTGAAATTCTCACGTGATCACAAGGTTTTCTGCACATTTCACAATTGTTGTGTCATTGCAGGTCATGTTTCTATGTTTGGCTTCATCTCTATGTCTCAAGGAAGAACACCCGACTCACTAATCAGAATACCTTATTGATCCCAAGGGGAGATCGGTAAAACTCAATATGAACATAAAAATAAGGGTTTATTAAGTACATCCAAAGTACAGGCAAGTATATAAAAATTAGCTTAATTCATAATATTATACTATATTATATTATATTATATTATATTATATTATAATTAGAAAACAACATCGTTTGACAATTGAACAAGAAATGTCAAACAATACATTTCTAGCTATATTTTTTTAGGCTTGGAAATCTTTTTGTTCATGCCATCTGTAACTATATTTGGGGAGAATTTAATCAAGAAAAAAAACATGTGGCGCAACTGATGACGATGACAAAGACGACCACTGGCTTCATAGCAAGAGTTTTGCTTGGGTGATGTTGTCTGTTCATCTTTCCAGATTTGCCATCTGTCATGTGAGGAAATGGCCAAGCTGATGGATGACCTTGATTTGCTGTCATATGAGTGGAGGGCCTGCTGATCTGTTGACGCTCAATGATCTCATTCAGAACAGCATGTGTTTTTCAGCATCAGGCCTCCTATCACATGACTGTTGTTGACCATTATGGTTTGATTTCCCCTTTGTGCCTCAACCTCACATAAAGTAGTAGTGACAGTGTTTAATATGATGAAGACAAGACATCAGTTATTTTTCCATCAAACAGAAGCATTTATTAAAGTGTTTTCAATATATTTTGCATCTCAGAGAAACATTTTACTTGAGCTTACTTACTATACTTGATACGTAATTTGAACTGGCCACCCAGATATGGTCAATCATGAGTTTTCCTTACTGTTCCTGTTCCACCTACTTCAAAAAACTGATGCTGGATTTTGGTGCATCTTTGAATTGCAGTATTCTATTTATCAGTTTTCTAGCTTTGAATTTTCTGACTTGTTAGCAGTGTCTGGTTACCAAATACATTATTGCTTTAACAGTCTTTCTCAAAAAGTAACTACATAATTCAAACATGTGAACTTCAGCTTCGAACAGCACACCAACAACATAGTATAATCACTATCTTTTAGGTAAATACACTGCAGTTCTATTGTTTAGACCGTCACAGGATTTCCAGAAAATACCCTGATCATTAGTTTAAAAAAAAGTCGAGAGGAATTCCCCCTCCACCGTCACAACAACCAGAACAACTGATGTCCTCAGTGGTGAATTATGAGTAGTGCATTGTCCCCATTGTGTGAATTTACATTTGCTCCTTTATTTGAAAGAATCAGCTGTGAGAATAATATCCAAACACGTCTGATACTATGATTTGGGTTCGTGTTTTGGTTGCACATTTTGGCAATGAAATACTTTTTATTTGCCCTCTCTTACTAGATTGTTGTTGTGTGGGCTTTGCAGCTTTCTCTGCATCTGTCTGAAAGACATTTATATATGTGTGTGTGTGTGTGTGTGTGTGTGTGTGTTTGTGTGTGTGAGAGAGAGAGAGAGCGGGAGAGAGAGGACGAGAATGAGAGAGAGAGAGATTGAGAGCGAGAGAGACATAATCATAGTTGATCTTTCCACAAAGAACAACACACCCAGCGAAGCCCGCAGTGACTTTTCAACTCTATTTATAGTTGTTTTTTTTCTGTTTCCACATGCAAACATTTTTTTGCTTGCTTAAGTGAGCTTTGCTTTCAAGTGTGCGCCCACCCACTTTCAAGTTGTCAGTGAACAAGAGTCACAGATTTGACTTGGATCAGAGCTCAAAGGCCTGACAGCCATCTGGGCAGTCATTTTATCCTTAAAACATCATACATCAGAAATGAAACTGAGGAGCTACTGTAATGTTGGCTTATTGTTTACAGCCTTGCAGTCTGTACAAGTTATATATTTAACATTTGCTCTGTAATTGCACTTGCAGATAATGCCACAGCTTGGATATGACTGTATCATATGAGACAATAACTAAAAATATCATCTTTCATGTATTGTGAACACACAAATATACATAATTGGCCAATGTAAGTCTACAATGCTGGAATAGCATATTATTCCATTCTGTGCTCAAAGTGTACAAGAACCATATTCTAATGAGGAAACAAGAAGGCAATCTAAATAGTATTAAATTACACTCATAATGCGCAGAAAGACAAGATAATATGCAACAGTTTGGTTCTGTTGTAATGTGTTGTAAATTATGGCACTCAGAGTAGGAAATGCAAGATTCACTAATTCCTGGCAGCCCACCGGCATCAAAGATACAGTTTGTGGGAATTGTTAAGTGCTGAGCAACCTCATGTAGTTTTGGTTTATGTCAGTTTTCTGTGATGCAAATAATATGTTGTGTATTATAAAATAAAGAACAACATATTGGGTTTGAACTGCATGCAAATATTGCCAAACATGTAAGTGAAAAAACAGACAATCAGAGAGAAAGATGCGTAAATAACAAATCAAATGGAATATCATTCATAATAAATCAGTCTGGCTGCAATGGTCACCAGGCACTGTAATGTTAAAATGAAATGACTGACTAAGAAGTTGAGAGCGGACTTGTACAAAGCTGAATTAAATCACACAACCTGATTGTGTACAGCTTCCCTCTACTTTATTTGTTCTTTATCTTTACTGATACAGGCAAATATTTGCTAAATAATTTGTTATGCAAGCATGCATAGTTCAAGTTTTTCTCATGTCAATTGTACTATATTATAAAATGATGTGATTTGTAACTTTAATCACAATAATAAAATAATAGTAATAATTATAATAATTATTATAATATATAAGTATTTATATATAATTTGTAGGCCCCGCTGTCCCACTATGATTCTTTATTTATATATGAATATATAATTCTGATTATAATTATATAATAATAATTTTTATTCTTATTATTAATATCATAAGCATATTTTCCCTTGACAAAAAACAATTGTTATAAGGAGATGGATTCCATGAGAAAATGGAGTAGGAAATGAAGGTGGAAATCTAAACAATACATTAGGAAACATTATGTCTGAACTCAGAGACGTGGGAAGGGGAAAAGGTCCAATGAAACTGATGCTGAGAGGAAATGAGTATGAGCAAAAACAACCCTAAAAAGTAAAAACCCACCCACGGACACTCATGCAAGCCTTGGCTTGTGGCCTTGGTTGGAATTCACATGAGGAAGGAGAATTACAATGGTCTTTTACACACACATACACACACACACACACACACAAATGTACTGAGACTGGGGAGAAAAAAGACTTGAGAAAACAGAAGTTACTAATTACGTAAAATTGTACCACAGCAGTTAGATGTCTGGCTGAATTCTTCCCCCTTCATCCATCTCCCTCCAGATGTTCAACTTCCTGATGCACTGACTTCTGGGGTTTGTTTCATGTGCTGTTACCACAGCAGAAGATATTGTGGCTGATCATTAATGAGGATGAATAATGAGCCCTTTGGAAACACAAAGAAGAAAGAAAATCTGGAAAAGTATATTTAATTGACATTAGATACCGCTGAGATGTACTGCAAAGTCCTTCATGTGCAGATAGAATATCATGCAAGAACTGTCACACTATCTTCAGACGGATGTGAATTAATGATGAGTAACCCAATTGTTATGGGATCTGGAATGGATTTTATAAATATATTCCACAGCTTTACAAAGTTGATGCATTAAATTTGTTTCATTTATCATTTATTTAAAGACTTAGAATTTAAGTCATTGGGATTTGAAAAATATATCAGTTTCTTTTCAAGATTCCCCAATGGCCGATATACTGAAATGCGGCTAGACAATTTCAGTCCGGCGCTGCGTATGACATTATTCTCTGGGCTTTAATGAGAAGCAGAAGGAGAATCGTAAAAGGAAACACTTGTTTCCTGAAGGACCGGGTCTGACGTACACAAACTGTGTGATGCACTCAATGTAGCATTAACTGGCAGGAATGTGACATCAACAGCAGGCTCACACATGATGGATAAACTGCCGCCAACCCAAACACAGGCTCATGAACACCAAAGCAGAAAAAGAAGAGGCTAAGGGTCAGTGAAACAGTAACAGAGGGAAGGAAGGACATCCTATCCTGAGTTTTTTCTTTTTCTTGATGAAAGATCCTGAGGATAAGAGCATTCATGATGATTATCTTCCTGCTCATGTAAAGGAAACGTCACCTCACAAAGTTTGCGAATCCCAAGCAATCAGAACCATAATCAACTTTATTTAAACAAATATTTTGTTTAGTACCATCAACACTTACTTAAAATTAACATTTAATTCAAGGCACAAAATTTCCCTCGACAATAAGAGGAGCATTTTTATCCAACAGAAGAATTTGATGGTAATAAATACCATGGGAGGGAATGTTTGGAATTTTTTTTGCTTGATAATACATTTTAACTGTCAATTTGTATTTATTTTGTTGAGCTTCACTTTTTTAGGCTATTTGTTTCTCTCAACTCAATTAATCTTTATGTCCATAGAACAACTGTAAAAGACACATGACTAAAGTGAATTGGTTGACCATATAAGATAAAATAGGACAGATATGTCAGATAATTTCTACTAAAATGTCATATTGAGCATTATTGGAATTAAATCAAATGAAAAAAATATGTAAAATTTTGATTGAACAGCCAAAGACTTAACCCCTCTGAATAGGGATACAAATCTCGTATCTTCAGTTCTATAGAAGAACAAGACGCCTCTTGGATGAGAGGTGAAACGTCTCTAAGAGAAGAAATCAATTCCATGATAAGATCTGACCAGGAATTTGTACCTTAGATTTTTCTGGGGACATTTAGGACATAGTGACAGGTAGACAAGGAAAAGAAACTCATCAGACTCTACCGTATATCTACAACCTAACAGAAATGTCTGCTAAACAGCAACTTAGAAATTATTTCACATAAAATCCCTAAATTATGAGGGCTACTTGTGTATGTCGATATAAATGAAAGCAGGTGCAGAGTATTGACATACATGATCAGGAAGCTCTCACATTAAAAGGGAAAGGAATCAACAAAAAGCATTATAATGGCAGGGTTAATCCCATTTTTCTAAAATAGCATGGTCCTGGACTTGACATCATGGGACAAAACATATTTGTCCCATGATATCAATTTATCTGAGAAGCTAGATGCACAGCCTCACAGTCAATTCACTCTGATAATGTAATCATTGGATACATCACTGCAAGAAATATCTGTGACAAATGATAGTTCTACTCAAAGCAGTGCTGTGAGTACCCCTCTCTTAAATATACCTTTTACTTATTTTTTCCAAAGGAATATTTTCTCCATTATTTAATATTTTACATAATAGTAGTGTGGTTATCATATGTACCTGATTGGTGAAGTTAATCTGTTATCTCCAAACATTGCGATGATGCAAGGGATCTGTCAATACAAAGGTTACTATGAGCCATGTTTGCTTCACTTAAATAAAAAAGGAAACACATCTTTTGTGATTTACATCTTTGGATTATACATTCTGTATCCATCCTCACCTAAATCAGGGATGTTTGTCAAAGCTTCCAAAGAAATATTTACATGAAAAATTTCCTGGTATTATGTAAGCTACTCCCTGATTCTGTAGTTCTATTGTTTATGATTGATTTTGTCTGAATTGAGCAGACAATTTAATGCGTTTCTAGTCGTGTAGGTGGTCAAAACTTTATCCACATTGGGAGTATCATTATGCATTAACTATAGGCGTGGCTGATAATAAGAGATGATTATCTCTACTATTAGGGGCGGTTTGAGGGGTTGTCCTTGTAACAAAATAACAAAAAACTCTTTCTTTGTATTTGATATTTTCACTGATGAGGGTTTAGGTTGCTGAGATGGTTTGTGTTACTCATGGACTGCATTATTTAAAACCAATAAAACAAGGTAAAGAAAAATGACAAATCTACTTCTGCACCGAATTAAGTTACAGATTGCCGTGATATCAAAACTATTTTTGAACACAAAGTAGGTTTTACTAATGCAGAAGTAAAAGCCGACTCAATCCATCGGAACAGTCAATATCAAGCAGAAAACACAAATATGTGGAATTAAAGATAATCAAGCCGATTTTATCACTTTGCTTTGTGTGTTTATAAACTCCCAAATTCCAAAATTGTAACGCAAGAATTTACAAATAAATGATAAATAATGATAGCTGATGGTTAAAAAAAACAATCACAAACACCCCCACCGTAAGCCGCCACCTTACCGTGGTGGAGAGTTTTGCACTTCGCAGTGATCCGAGGAGCTTTGTAGTCGGGGGCTTTTTGCCTCTGGTAGGGTCACCCAAGGCAAAGAGGTCCCAGCGGAGGGACCAGACAAAATGTGGCTCAGAAGACCTCCCATGAAAAGGACAAATGTTGGATCCAGTTTTCCCTTGCCTGGACGGAGGTGACCGGGCCTCCCTCCTGGAGCCAGGCCTGGGGATGGGGCTCGATGGCGAGTGCCTGGTGGCCAGGCCTTCACCCATCGGGCTCAGCCAAGCACAGCCCAAAGGAGCGACATGGGTCCCTCTTCCCCTGGGCTCACCACCCACAGGAAGGACAAAGGGGGTTGGGTGTTGTGTGAGCCGGGCGGTGGCCGGAGCGGGGAACCTTAGCGGTCCGATCCTCGGCTCTCGGGACATGGAATGTCACCTCTCTGGCAGCGAAGAAGCCTGAGCTGGTGTGCAAGCTGAGAGATTCTGACTAGATATAGTTGGACTCACCTCGACGCATAGCGTGGGGTCTGGAACCAGGCCTCTTGAGAGGGACTGGACTTCTGGAGTTGCCCCCGGTGAGAGGCACCAGGCAGGATTGGGCATATTGATTGACCACCCCATCTCGGCACCTGCACGTTGGGGTTCAACCCAGTGGACGAGAGGGTAGACGGGTTCTGACTGTCATTTGTGGCTATGCTATCTAACAGTTCAGTTTACCCACCCTTCTTGGGGTCCCTAGAGGGGCTGCTAGAGAATGTTCCTACCGGGGACTCCCACGTTCTACTGGGAGATTTTAGCGCTCTTGTGGGCAACAACAGTGCAACTTGGAATGGCCCCACTGATCTGAACCTGAGAGATGTTTTGGTGTTGGACTTCTGTGCTTGTCACGATTTGTCCATAACAAACACCATGTTCAGGCATAAGGGTGTCTATATGTGCACTTGGCACCAACACACCTTAGGCAACAGTTTTTTGATCAACCTTGTGGTCGTATTGTTGGACTTGTGAGGGCCGTGAGGGTCTGCCTTGGGGACCCCCAGAAGATCTGGACCATATAGCATGGGCGAGGGAGGTCTAGGCATCACTGCTCCAGCTGGTGCCCCTGCGACCCAACCCGGATAAGCAGGGGAAGATGGATGGATGGATGATAAACACAAAACATCCCATAATTTCAGCAGTTACTATTATCTGATGCAATAAGCAGTAAAGCAGTGTGGACAACTGATTTTGCTGGCACAGCAACCTCATGTCATACTTGAATTTGAATGCTAAATGCTGTCATGCTTTCTGGGTGTGTCAATTAATTAAGGGAGACACTGTGAGGAAAACAGAATGCTGGCAGCTTTTTTAGACGATCCTCAAAGCTGCCGTGTGGAGCTTGCACACAAAACAAGTTTTAAACAATGGTATGAATGGAAACATCTTACTGATGTCACACTGTAAACTGCCATTCCAGTGAAGATGGAATTTGTCAGCTGACTCTGTATACTGATTTAGACCAAGATAAGAAAAGCAAAGGACCTGAAGCCTTTGTGAGATTAATTTTTTTCCACCCAAATTAATTGGATTTTTGACTAATTGGTTACACTTGGATTAATTGTCAATGTATTGATGAGGAATTCAGAGTGAAGGATATTGATTTTGGGGCTCAGGTTGGCAGAGCAGCACATAGACGCATTTTCAGAAGTACTTCTTCTGTTGATCTGCAAGAAATGAGGTCAAGGACTCAGTTGTGCAACACAACAACTAGGTTTCCTAGTGCATTTCCTGGCTCTTAAAAAAGCCCCTCGATCGTCAAAAGTTGAATTGAGTAAAGGGTGGCAGGACTTTGATTTTGAAATGTATATCGTGCTAATGGCTATATAAGGTGTCCCATATAAAGCCATGTTATTAAACAGTGCAGCCACAATTCCTGGAAAAGAGCTTTCATCAACTTAGAAGTTGTAGATGTTACATTCTTGTAATCACAGCAGAGAGGAATTAAACACAAGAACTCTGACTGATCCATAGAAACTAAAATCAAGCCATTGTAGGGTTACAGTGTCATACTGAGATTATTTTATTCACAATTAGGGATAGAGGTTAGAAATGAAGTGCATTCTAATTCTCAGCTTTTATTCTGTGAAATTTATAAATATCAAACTGAAAGCATTATTCATTAGACGGACAAGATCAAAATCTCAAGACCGTCCTTCAATAAACTTGTGCGACTGACCGGAAGCATAGAGAAAGAGAAGTGAAAATTAGTTTTCAATAAACTTTATTTTTGTCCCATTTTCCCCCAATACATACAAAAACGTGATCGGTTTTGAACATTTCCTTGTGTCAAGACCGTAACTTTTGCACAATAAATAAAAGAAAAACATTTATAAATAAAAAAATAAATAAACAGGACATTATGTGCCAAAAAATAAAGATTCTTCTCTATTGGCAGATGGCTTTCACAATGTTTTTTTTTGAAAAAACACAATACTTGTACATAATACTTGCATTCCAGGTCACAGTTTTTAGGATACAACTCTGGGTTGAGAAAGCAATGTAAACCAAATACAGTACAACAGAATACAATGTTTTCATTTTCTGTAGTAGATATTACTGGAATATACATTTAGGATACCAGTTAATTTAAAAGCTTATACAAGATTGTGAGAGTGTGGCGCTTTGGATTTACTTTTTTTAACATGGCAAAAATCCCCATAAGTAAATCCAACATTAAAAACCCATCTTGAATCTTGTTTGTGTCCAGCTTAACATTCACAAAGGGTTGTTATTGCACGATACGATATCCCTCAGAAAGGCACTTTTATCCCCACCACCCTCAATTGCCAACCAACAGCTGTTTACCAGCACATGTGTAGCACATGCATTCACCTACTCAGTGATTTTAAAACTGAATTTTAAAAGCCAACAAAAGAGAATGCCTTTTGGTTTATAGTTAAAAACAAATAAAACATAAGTGGTCATAAAATATTTTGCTATCTGGATAAATTTACAAAAAAGAAAATTGTGCAAAATTGTGTTGTTCCCATAGCCCCACTGTGTACCACTCAAGTGTAACGGTTTGTAATAACCAAGAAATTTGTGATGGTTGAGCAGAGGAAGCGATGGCTCTCTTCAAACTTTAGCATCACCATCATCAATAAGGCCAGAAATGTTATTTGTTTATGTGAGGTAAAGACCGTAGTGTAATCCTATAGCTGGCTAATATTTGTTTTGGAAAAAGGTTTCTAAAAAAAAAAAAAAAAAAAAAATATGGGTGCACCAAAAGTTCAAAGATGCTAGAAAACCTACTGAGGTTAGGAGGGTCTCTCTCCACTCAAAACAGTTCTTCCCAAAGCATCTTTGCTGCAAGATTACAATCCCAGTGCATATTAACAACACAAATGACCTTGCTGCAAAAACACTTTTTGGAAAACAAAAAAAAAGCATTTCAGTTCTAAGATCTTCAGCTGCAAGCATACAGGACAATTAGTGTTTAGATATTTTTAAGAAATCATGCCGGGGTTTTCAGCTATCAAGAGAAGATGAAAGCTGTAGGATGATTAGAGGCTTGGACACATCTAACCAATAAGCAGTGGTTTTGAGTGAGGGCAGGCATTATTATTGATATTTTAAGAATTTGGGTGTTAATTTAGGCATCTAACTATGGGGATCCATCATTCCACATCCATGAAGTCTCCATTTTCAGGTATTAGTACCAGATAGATGCCTTTGAGGCATCATCCATTGAGGCAGATGCTGCATCAGGCAACATTTCAGACTAATGTTTTCTTTAGGTCAGTCAACTGGAAGATCAGCTACTGAAGCACCCATTCAGACAGGAATATTGCTCTGAAACATGTAGTAGCCTCCCACCTGTAAACTGAACCCCATTTCAACTTCACCTTAAGAAAATATCAACTAGTCAGGTTGCCTGAAAAAAAAAAAAAAAAAAGAAAAAAAAAAAAAAAGAAAAGGGGGGGGTAGGCGCTAACCAGTTGGTTTGCCTTGGAGGCATCTACGACTGAGGCAGCCTGGTGAGCACTGAGCTGTCCTCTCAGGCATCAGCATGGTGTTGGAGCAGATGGACCACATATCTGAGCCGGTGTCTGAGCTCAGAGGTGCAGCCCATCTCATTCAGCATGCTGAGGAGGTAAGTATAGGAGACTCGCTCTCTGGTGATGTAGGTGAGCAGGTAGGAATCAGATGACTTGCACAGGATGATCTTTGTGTGGTCTGTGTAGAAATTGACCTGCGGGATTATAGGGAACATTATAAAGTTGAAGCATTTTGGTAACATAGCAATACAGTTTCTTGAGACGGATGAAAAGCGTAGGATAATCTGGATGACTAATGGTCTAAGTAATCCCAGCAATTGGTAGAGATCATTCCTAATTAAAGGCTATTATAAACAAGGTATTTGCTTCCACCTTAACATGAATCTGGCATTTATAGACTGCTTGAATGAGATGCAATGCAACCAATGTTAATATCAGAAATTGTGTTCGATAATACAACTTTCTGAAGTATACTCCTTTTTCATCTGGTATAGTTATTTAGGATGTCATAATTTCTGAACACAGTTTAGAGACCAGTAGCATGAACTCTTATGCATAAAATGAATCTATGATTTGATTGAATATAATTTATTCCAACCTGCAGAGTGCCATTGTTAAAGAGCATGACAAGGGCATGGTCAGTCTTCACCCATTGTAGCAGCAGAGGAGGAGGACCTGATATTTGCTCCTCACAGTGTAGATCTCCTCCCTAAAAATTAAAGCAGCACAATTTAAGTTAGATATAACATTGTACCTTTCAAAATATTTAGTTCTAAAAAAGGATTTTCAAAAGCCAACAACTAGATTTAAAAAAAGAAAAACAAGCCTTCACGATTACGACATGTAAAAAAAATTAACATTGAATTAATCAAAGACTGCATCATAGTAAAACAATTTATACATTTCCTCTTACCTCCATAAGATTTTGTTCCATATAATTGGCCATTAGCTCAACTATCTGCTTCTGGCTGCGAAGCTGCTCCGGTAGAGAAACCGCAGGGAAAGTAAAGTGTTTGTTGTTGGTCAAGCAGTAATGGACTGTCCTGTGGTAGCGGAAAAAAACAAAACAACCCAAGCATTATTTTTGGACACAAAGTTAGAAAAAAAAAAAAATTACTGAAATTATGGCAACAATGAACAATTTTTAAAGTTACATTGCACACAGTCCTGAATTTTGTACAGAAAGAAACCATATTTTCCCCTGAAGTGGACCCCTGCTGGCTTTCTTTTTTCCTTAACAAGAGGGGCCAGTACTTTTACATTATATACAACACAAGTAGTAGAAAAACAGTGGTAACACAAGCAAAAAAATAATAATTCATGTTTTGCCTCTATACACCAGAAGGTTATAAAAGTGATACTTACTTGCGTTGGTCACAAAGGCTAAGATGTGTTCCCTCATTGAAGAGCACACCGATGCTTTGGTTTGAGAGCTGGTATCCGAAACCGTATTTGTTTGAATAGTCGACCCATTTAGTCACCCACAAGAAGGACTGTGGCCTGGACAAGCAAGGTGGGTTTCTAGAGGCTGGAAAGAAGGAATGTCGAAGATTAGAACATTTGAGAGAAAATTGGATATCTATCTATCTATCTATCTATCTATCATGCATGTTAAAAAACATATAATGCACATTTAAAATTATTTCAAAGAATACCAAGGAGGTTCACCATACTACATGAGTCAGCAAATATTTTAAACATCTGGAGACTGGCAAAGATTTGGCTACTTAAATTTTAATGATTCTGCTACATTCCCAGTGCAATGGGTAGGGAGGAGGAGCAGCAGCAGCTTTCAGCCACTTTTGTGTGGTCAGAGCCCTGATCTCAGATAGAAAGATTATATAAAAAAAAAAAAAAAAAAAAAGGGGGCATTTCCAATAATTGTCTCAATATCTGACCGCCAGAGAAATTAGCCACTGGCCAAAGTGCTCTTCAGATATTTAATGCCCATGCTTGCTCTAAGTATCTCCTACCTGAAGGCATTGAGGCCAAGCAACTGCTGAGAACTTTCATAGCTGCTTCAGCCACAGCTGCTGGAGTAAGAACATCCTCACATGCTAGAGAGAAAACACGGAAGTGACATTTTGATTAAAAAGTGAACTCAACAGACAACAGAATTCAAGAAGTAAAGGGTAGTAGAGGGACCTACGTTCAGTGCTGCTGGCCACTGTGCCCTTGAAAGATCTGGAGTTGGACTTCCGAGACTCCTCTTCAGCCGGAGTCTGTTCCAAAGGCACTGAGCTGACCAACTGACCATTGGTAGAGGGAACCTGAGGTGCACAATCATCTTAAGTACATGTGATGAAAATTAAACCGGAGTCAAAGATCGCTTTAAAATTCAACCTTCCTTACAACAATTATTTAAGATTTGAATTCAGGCTGAGATAAACTGTCTGGCTTCGTTGTGGACAGCTAAATAAGACTTTCATTGCACAGAATGACATTTCCTGACTGTGCAGATGACAATAAACACTTTAAATCCTTGAATGTTAAAAAGAGGCTGCTGAAAGAAACCTCATACAGAAAGGCTTAGACTTGTATTATTGTTTTGTTACTGCAAATATAATGCTCATATTAGCCACTGGCTGTCAAGAAGGGGAATAAAAGAGGAAAAAGGCTGTACCTCATTGGGTCCCACGGTTTTATAGCTGATCTGTCGGTTGATAGAACATTTAACAATGCCCGACACCAGCTTGGAAATATCTTTGTCATCCTTTTCCTCACATGGCATCTTCTCCACTACAACAATATAGGAATATGGTTGTCACGATCATGCTTTTCCAAGAACTTGTAAAATCTCTTCAGGAGGGTCTTAACCGGGACTCCAATATTTTTAAGCCTCAATGCTCAAATTTAAAACATGACATATGCAACATTTAAAACATTTAGAAGAGGGTGGGTACAGCTAAATGAATGAATGGTTTCCACAAGAGATGACTGCTGCTGCTTACCTTTGGCTTTCCTTTTGCCAAAGAGGCTCTTTGCCATTTTAGTGAAGAATTTCTTTGCAGGGCTTGGGGGGTGGAGATCAGGCACCCCCTCACAGCTGCTGGGGGGAAGTTTATCAGGGGTGAAACCCTGAAAAGACAAGCAGACAATGAAAACATGGTCGTAAGGAGAGCCTGCATAAAATGGAGGAAGAGAGCTATAGCCCACAGTAAAGCACTGACGGGCTGCAAATATGCTACAGGTTTCAAACATTTCCTAAAATGCAACACCTCACGTAAGTGTTCTAATATCCAGGTGGATGACATAGTAAATCAAAAGACCTTATCCAAGGTCATTATTTGGAACATCTGTGCAAATTCTGCGTACTTTGAAGAATTCATGACTGAGGATTTGATCCAGGGTCAGTCTGTCATTGGGGTTTTTCTGAAGGATGCCCGAGATGAGTTTCTGTGCAGCAGGGGAAAGGGAGGAAGGCAGGTTGTAGCGAACTTCTTTTATACACTTGTAGGTCTCCTTTAGGTCAAGAGTCTCAAACGGAGGGTTCCCGCACATCAGCGTGTACCTGAATAGGAACAAACAAGGGAAGTTAGACTTTATTCTACTGTGATCCCAATCGGTCACGTTCCTAAACAAATCAAAAACCTGACAATTAACTGTAAAGAATGAACAGGTTACAACAATATTCTTGGAACACTCACATAACACATCCGAGGGACCACACATCCGACTCGGTGCCATGGCCCTGTCTGTTGAGCACCTCAGGGGCCAAGTAGTTGGGAGTCCCACAAATTGTCCTAGGAAAGATACATAAACAGATGATTAATGATTCACGCAAAATCAAGATGATTTGGTTTCTGTTTTGCAGTAGCTCATCCTGTCTGTGAAACAAACATTTTCCGGTTGACTCACTCTTCTGGTATTCCACAGGAGAGTGTCAAACAGGTAGTGAAACGCTACACTCAACTGCCACTTGGAAAAAAAACTGGTTTAGTGAGGTATTTACGGAGAGAGGGCAGTGGGAACAAGGTGCTTATCAGTGACGTAATGGTTTTAGCTTTCCGTTGTATAAGACAAGAGAAGGCGACAAGTTCAATTTTGACAACCTAAATACACCTCTGGAAGTAGTAACAAAAGACAAAATCATCTTGTCAAGAGCGGTGATCTTTTCGATAATTCATTCAGTTTGTGAACCTTGGTCCAGCGGCCAGGACTCTCACACGCTTTTAGAACACGTAAAATAGGAGCTTACTTTTTCCTCTGTTCAACTGTCTCCAGCTTGGCAGCAAGGCCGAAGTCCCCGAGCCGCAGCTCCATGTTTTCATTGACAAAGAAGTTGCCTGAAAGAGACAAACACATTTGTCCAGTCAGCAAAGTCACAGCAGATTCCAGGGATGCTTGTGTGTGCGCAGTTGCTATGTTTCAGGAATACGCGGGCATACCTAATTTGAGATCTCTGTGCAGGATGCCTCGACTGTGGAGGTACTTGAGGCCCGAAATGATCTGTCTGAGATAATATCGCACTTCAGGTTCAGTTAGTGTGTGTCTTGCCTTCCAAATGTGTGCTAAGGACTGTGGAGAGACCGATGTGCAAACAGTCAACCACTGCATCCTTTAAAAAGGACACGATGCAACACACATAACATGACGAGTGAACAAAAATGAGATTGTTAAATTAATTTGTCATTCATCAAGGTGCTTGGGAACCTTAGTCAATAGCAATTTGGCTGTCGGTAAGCTACGTAACATTCCGGAGCAGAAATGTTGGCAGTCCCCATTGCACCACTATAGAGCAACACAAAGCATGCAAACCACATAAAAAGCTGTTTAAACAATTCTAGAAATGTTACAGACGTTACCTTTCGACTGCACAGCTCAAGAAATATGTAAATGTTCTCTTGGTCTTCAAAATGGTGAGAAAATTTCACCACATGCTTGTGTGACAGCGTCCGGTGGAGTTCAATTTCATTCGTGATCTGGAAGATAGAGAAAACCGTCTAACTTCGGGCAAAATGTTGTGCACAGGTTATGCAATGGACTCTGCAAAAAAAAACAAACAATAAAAACGCTATGATACAAATATGTGCCATGATGTACCTTATCCCTCTGGTGCGGTTTGCACACCCTGCTCTGTGGAATAACCTTCACAGCATACATTTTGTTGTTGGAGAGGTCCGTCATCTCATAGCATCGAGCAAAGCCACCCTTGAGGAGGACAAACATGATTAACAGTTGAGTAGCAGGTGGAAACCCGACCACTAGGCTGGCAATATTAAAACATTGCTTCTATGATGAGGCCTTTTATGACAAACAGGGAGGGTGGGGGTGTCATTTTAACACAATCTGTTAATGATCCACCACAAGTAAACGTCCTTTGAAATATACCCAGACACACCAAGATAAGCAAATGTTTGCCATCATTTATTGCAGCTTCCCAGGGGTGATCCCCCTCCCTTATGAGATGCATTTTAAATAAAAAACCACGAACAATGATTTCCATCGGTGGGAATGACACTGTTGGTTTCGAGGAGGAGGGATGAGGCGGACGGGAGCTGCGGCATTTCATTAACCGTGAATTTGAGGAAAAGCTTTCCAGCTCTGCGGCAGGCGGGCAGCAGAGAAAAGATTTGGCCGGATGCCCGACGCAGCGTGGGGATGACGAGCAACATGTTGATGACCGTGGCTTCCACGCATCGTGGGAAGAATCGGTCGTTGAGTGGTCGGGGAAGGGGAAAAAGGGGGGTTAAATGCCACTCGATAGACAACCCGATCGCGCGAATATTCTTGCGAATATTGTCATTTTCTTCGGAGAGAAAAAGAGTGCGCACGACAGCCGGGCACACCTTGCGCCTGATTCATTCAGCCTGTGACGCGCAAAGTGGGGAAGAGGTTGGCCACATCCACCACGAGGTCACCCCCTTCTCCAAATATCAGGTGTTACTCAAAGGCAAATCACCGGCAAATTAACAAAAATCACACATTTTATCCGAAAAGGGAGCGGGGGTGGGTGGGTGGGGGTGACAACCACAAAATCGCCATGTAACGACGGACGATAGGAGGGGGAAAAAAAAGAGCAATTCGCGATACCTTTCCCAAAAGCTTCCCTTTGCTATAGGATCTCCCCGTCTTGGAGTCTGTCACCACCTGGGCCAGCTCTGGTTTGGTCTGCTCGGGTTTATTCCGACTGGTCTTCACCGGGGCGGAGGACTGTGGAGGTCCACGCTCCGTGGGTTTAAATACATCCGTATTCATGGCGTGGCATGAAATCCGCTGCGCCGCTGTGAAACAACCGGTATCCATTTAAGACAAATGTGCAAAGGACCACTTCGTATTCCCGTTCTCTTTTTTTTTTCTTAGTCGCTGATCTGATGGGTTTATAAGTTTCAGCGTCTTCCTTCTTAATCCATCTGGCGTGTCTGGACACGGCTCTCTCCGGCTATATAGGCGAGCCGTGACGTCACAAGGTGGAGGCGGAGTCAAGGTGGCGCCGCACTGGTGGAGAAACTCCTGACGATTTGTCCAGACAGATATTTCATGAAAAATTGATCAAGGATATAAGGGGAGACAAAAAAAATAAAATAACATCACCTTATCGCACATTATTTCTGCGCTGCTGTGTGACGTAGAAACAGCAAAGTAATAAATTCTAAAATTATATTAATTATAAAAAAAAAAATAATTTTAATGTTTAAAAAAACGCAAGGCTCAGACAGATTTTTTTAAATGAAAAATTGATCAGGGATATAAGGGGATACAAAAAATAACATCATTTTATCGCATATCATTTCGGCGCTGCTGTGTGACGTAGAAAATGCAATGCAAATTTATTCATTAATTTGAATTGATTATAAAATTATATTAATTATAAAAAATAATTTTAATACAAAAAAAACTATGCACAGACAGATGTTTCCTGAAAAATTGATCAGGGATTGGAGGGGGAAACAAAACAACATCACCTTTTTGCATATAATTTTTACGCTGTCGTGTGATGTAGAAAATCCAATGCAAATTAATTAATTTGTTTTGATTAATTATAAATTATATTGATTATAAAAAAATATTTCAGCGCTATGCTGACACATCCACTTATTAAGTAGATGTCTGATATATCTGATTTCGTTGTGAAACTGAACAAAACATCTAATTCTTGTCAAAATCTCAGGTCGTTAACCATGACCTGGATGATTAAGAACCTCCATGGGCAATGCTTTTACACTGACATCCAACAGGACATGCGTTATACTGTACTTGAACAATTTTCATGAAAAAGATATGAGTTTTTGAATACAAGACAGGCCGTTATCCTCAGAACCCTCTCAGAAAAAAAAGGAAAAAGAAACACTAAAATCACAAAATAATGATAAAATAAACCTCGAGACCTTAACTTAAAATCAATGTATTGCTGCTGCCACCTAGTGGGTCTCATTCTTACTGGTTAATGTCAGCAACCCTGAGGAAACAGTTGGATAAAAAAAAATTGTGTCTTTCCATTGATACCTTAGTTACACTATTTGTGGTATTCTGGCTTTGCCAGATTCATTTAGTCAATCTTGTAAGAATATACACCTTTTTCGGCAGGGCAAGAGTGTATTTGGCACGGTTAAAGGCCCAGGCTAATATATTCTCCTTATATTGTACCAAAATAAAGAGAATATCAAGGTTCGACAGTAGTATACCATTATATAGCTGCTCTAATACTGCCCCACTGTGAGTTTGTAGGTTGCTTCTAAAAACCTGCAAAATGGAAAAGTAGTGCAGCTAAGGACAGATACATATTTTTAAGCCATGCCGACAACGTGATAATACTGGGCATCCCTATAGGCATCCCTATTTTACAAAAAATACACAGGGATGATTGGTTTATTTGTTATTTAACAATGAAAATGTTAAGATTTGCAAACCAGAAAGAAAAAAAAAAAGGCACCAGACTTGGCTCAGACTTGGCTATATTTGTGAGAGCTGCTTTGGGAGGGAAACAAACATGTACTATTGTGACACATCTGTAAATAAAAGAAAATGATGAATAGCTATAACAAATAGTGGAGGGAAAAATCACAAAGAACAGTGTAACTGTGACAACAGTTTGTATAGAGGCAATGGTCATATAACAGGAATTACAAGGAATGTGTTCAAACGATGCAAAAAGTATGAATACCTACACTAATAAAGTTCACTGTAGGCACGTATTTTTACAGTGAAGACATTGATACATAGGTATTGCTGCGACCTACATCCCAAAAGTTTATGGAATGAAAAAACAAATAGCTGTGACTTTGCAAAAGTAGGTTTACTTACGGCGTAAAGGTTGCCACCTGGTGGACAACAATTGTATTTCTGTTTGAGATTTTTCCATTAACAATTTCATTGCTCTCTTGGGGCAATGAAGTCTCATGACCGATTATTGGTAGAATGCTTTCACATCAAAACACTCTCTACTGTGTGGGCTGCATTCCAAAACACCTTATTTAAGACAAATGATTCTCATTTCTATATTAGCAGGTATCAAACATGTTTGCCACTTTAGTTGCCAGTTTCTCTTACAGCTCTCCCTTGATTCAGAAGTAAAAGAATCGGTGACTGTAAGTTTATAAATCCATCATGTCTTCTCCTCTTATTTTCTTTTCTTGAGATTCAGTCCAGGCTTTGTTGATGGTCCTCTTCATCTCATCATCCCCCTCTGCATAGATTTTCTTCAACATGTTCATTAATCCCTCACTAGGATCTGCATTCTCATCAAGATTTGGTTTTCTGTTGAAAAAGTAACAGGAGAGGGGGTTTGAGGTTTAATCACAAAACACGCACATAATTTGTAGTATTGTAGTAGTAGTATTACTTGCAACAGTAGTAGTAGTAACAGTACTGTAACTTACCATATACATTTTGGAAGTTGTGCAAATCTTTTGTACTACAAATACATTTGTGTTGCCAATGTAAATATGTACTTAGTGCAAACTTTTTGGGTTAAAATGTATACAACCTCCAGATTTCTTGGAACTTACTCTTTGTCTTTACACTGTTTCTCCAACTTTGTTAGACACTCCCACTTCTTGGTGGACTGCTTCTTGCACAAGATCAGGACCATGTCGGTTTTTATCTGTATTAGGATGAACAGGTGTTTAAGGTTTTTTCGACACATAAGCCTGCAAACTAACCCACTATTAAAGTGAAAGTCAAGATAGATAGATTTCTCTTGATGCTCAAAGTAAGCAACTAGGGGACAGAAACCCAGCCTTGGAAATATTGCAGTAAGTAAAACAAATGTCCAGGTTCCACAGCAGAATTAATCTTGGTGGAAAATCACAAGGCGTGGGAGAGTGTAATTTGAAATTCTAAAGAAAAACATGAAATGTATAAATCTTGAAACTTTTTGATTTTTCAAGAAAAATGAATGAATAGAACTGAAACTATTTGTTTGGGGCCCATAGCTCGTCTGGTTGCTGACAGACCAAAATAAGGTTAATTCTATAGAAAGCAGAAGCTAAAAAAATAATTTGCAGGAATTCCTCTAAACATGTTTTACTACAGTGCAATACAAATTCGTATTTGACAAGTCTTATTTGTATTTGTTTGTTGTGGTGAATTTAGGTAAAACTAGTTACAACCTTTAAAGAAAGAAAACCCTAGTGAAACTAGCAGGAAATTACCAAAGAGAGAACATGTCATGCTGTGAAAATTTTCAAGACATACTGTGCAAATCGACACTGGTTTTAAAATTAAATCGGAAACTGATCTAAAAATTAGCAAACTTATGTTGTTGTATAGCACATCTGGCATCTGACATAAAATGGCAATGTTGATATCATGATGTATAGTTGAAAAAGAGCCCCTAATACCAATTATTTTGTTACTGGGAATTTTGCTCCATTTCACAGCGACTGCTGCAGTTTTCTCATTCCAGTGTTTACAAAGCCAATGTCTCAGTGATGTATCTGCTAGTGCTGAACATCCATTTCTACAGATTGCCTTTGACAGCATCCATTAAATGGGTACGTTTCTTCTTGAGCTGAAAGTTCCTGCCCTGTCTTTAAAAGTATGGATCACATTTATCTTCCACAATACAATCTAGCATATACTTTACAATACACTAAAGGGATTCTATGCACAGAAACAACAACCTGAAATATTGGTGATGGAAACACAGACATTGCTGAAACACATACAAGTGGTGATGTATGGTATATCTTACATATATCAGCTTTAAAACTACAGAGGCTGTAGAGGGAAGTCATTCGTATGATGATCAAGTGATTTCACATTTCACTATGTATTATGTGTGAATTGTGTACTTTTTCAAATGAATTTTTTAAAATATACACGCTTTCTTTCCTGAAATGATATTCCCATTTGACTTTCTGATAACAACGAATCATAAAGGGTTTTTAACAAAATTAAATCAATAAATATTTTTCTAGCTCTCGTAATCTTACCAGATTAAACTGCAAAAACCCTGAACCTCCCTACCGCTAAACTAGCATTTAACCATTATTCAGAAATAAACTAGTCATTTAGTGAAGAATATATATGGTTGGGCCATTTGTTGCTTCCCATTGTTGAAAATATTGCAGTTGAGTTTATTGGCTCAATGTCTATATGTTTTAAATATAACAAAATGCATAAAAATACAATCCAACATTGAATATGTTGCTGTCACCTTTGTGTAGCTGTTCTTTTCATCAATTGGATATAGCATATTGAGGACTGTCATTTGGTGATTTTTCCCAGCAAGATCCTTGACAAGCACAGTAAATGACCTGCAAAGACAAAAGTTAACATAGTTTCATGGTTAGTGAGGCCTGACCAAAAACAAGCACTGCATCAGGGGTTGGATGGTTGTAGGAAATAGGTCACATTTCATTTTCAGCTCAACAATTAGGGAAAATATGCGTTGCTAAGTTATTACAAATTGGCTTTTGTGGTCTTTAAAGATATTACAGGAAGTCTCATATCCAAAGCTAATTTTATACTCCTCGGTTTGCATGGAGAAGATCTTAATGAAGCAGTCATTCAGTAGCCAGTGGAAAGGAAGAAGTAAATAAAATCAGACATGACTACAGTATGTTCTTCTACATGAGAGAAATATGGATTTGGCGTTATCAGTGTGTGTCTACTTGTAGTATGAAAAATGTATGCTTCATGATGGCTTCTTTAAAAAAAGACATAACCAGCACATGGAGGAAAGTCACTATACTATACAAACAACATTTCAACAACCTCTCTATGCAAACTCTCGAGAGGCGGTACAGTTATAGTTAAACATATGCTGTGGAAGGTTTTACCATATGATTTGATTGTCATGGTGTGTTATAATACCACCTTTCAAAACCCTCTAAGGCAGGGATCAGGCACCTTTTTGAGTGGGAGAGCTATAAAGCCAAATATTTCTAAATATATTTCATTGAGAGCCATATAGTATTTTTAACGTGTAATAAATTAAATATGTCTTACTTTTAATGCGACCTTTGGTGCTGCATGAATTTGTTCGAAGTGTCGCTTTATATTTGACCGCTTCATCGATGCAATTTTATCATTGCATATTAGACATATCGCAGATCCTGCTCTCCCCACAAATGCAAATTCCTCTGTCCACGCAGCCTGGAATGCACGGTAATCATTGTCTTTTTTTCTTTTTGCCATATTTTCCGCTAAAAGGGTTGAAGCGGATAAACTAGTTGGCTATCTGAAAAAAATTGATTTCTTCACCTTTACAATGACCCAGACATGCTAGGAAGCCATCAGTTCCTGACCCGAACAACAGGTGACCCGTGAAATTTATCTTCAAAACTCATTTCTGTTAACTTTAAAATGACACAGTATTATGAAGAAATATCACAGGTATTTTAAAATCAGTTCCAAACTGTTTTTTTTTTAATCTCAAAATTGTCTGGGACCCATATGTGTCAATGGAAGAGCCATAGGTTCCCGACCGCTGCTCTAAGGGAAGGTTTTTTTTTTTACTTGGTTTGATTAAATAAAAGCGATTCTTAAAATTCATCAATCACAAAAACATGTAGTAGAATTTGAAGACCCATGATAAAAATCTTGGGTTACATGTACTTGATAGTAAGATACTTTGTTTACAAAGAATCCATTTTAATATACCAAATAAAGAACCCCTATTAATGCCAAAGCTTTTTTTCAAGTTGTGCCAATTCAAACAACACAATTACAGGATCTGACACAGAAGACTTTGCTTCAAATATTCTTGGCCAGAATTCTATCAAGATAAAATTTCCACAATTATCTCTTCTTTAACAAATGTTCATCAAACCATAAATTTAGGGGATGATCCTGGCGGTGACTTTTGTGAAATGTATAAACCCTTCAAGGTACCTGACACTGACCTGGTTGGCCATGACCTTACCTTTCTTCAAAATTGACCTCCACATTTTCTGATGGAATCTTATGCACATCTTTCAACGTAAGGTAAATTTTCACAAACTTCTCGGACTGGTCCCAGGCTGCAATTCAGATGAAAAGCTATTACTAAAAGTTGTTATGTAAAAGGAATTTGAAAGAACAAAAATGCATCAACTTAACAACAAAATGACATTTCACCATAGTTTGTGATCTTGACGGTGTATGTTGTCTTGGAGGTTACAGCAGGGGCTGCCTCTCTCTTCTCCTGTTGCTCTTTCTGTTGTCTCTTTACTGTAAGCTCTTTTTCAACTTTCTTCAGCTCCTGCCTCAGCAGCTCCTGCACCCTCTTCCTCTCTGCCTTCTCCAAGAGAGAGCTGAGCTCCTGCACGTCTGCCTCCAACTGGTTGATCTGTTACAGAGAAATAAGACACTTAAAAAAATCTCTGGATAAAACATCCTACCAAGAGTTTGATTGAAAATTCATGCCAGAAGTTTTCTCAAAACCAATTTTCTTGCGGCATTATATGTGGTTAATATTACACGCGGATTATGATGCTCAACCACCCATATAGAATAATATAACGTATGGCATGCAATGTAGTAAACCATCATCTGAATTAACATTGTAAAATGGTCAAGTCAAGGGTATTATTATACCTCAATGGCAGCCTGTGCAAACAAGAGATGTCTGCCTGATGCAATTTAAAACGTGAAACCACGTTTTCCTTACAATCATCTACAATTTGCACCGTCATATCCGCCTGCATATTCCCTGATGATTTAATATAAGTGACACTTCCAGTTTCTTTGGATCTGTTCTTTTGTCATACTTGATCTAAGATGATAGGAGTTAACATTTTATTCCCAAGAAGTGAATCTGATGGCCATTTAAACCCAATTATTCCGAGGAATGGGATACAAATAATGTCTGAGAAACCGATAGCTTTCTTCACATCGACCGGGTGTAACCTAGAACGTTCTGGTTAGTTGACCAAGTGGTTCCCTTCACATTGTCTCTATCTAACGTATGAAAATGAAAGTGTTGCACAAATAGCTTCATAATGTTTCAATTTAAATTTAAAAAAATTAAAATACACAATGTACCTGCTCGGTCCGATCCATTTAGGCCGTGTATGAATCAATTGTGTTTATCCGTGCTCCGTTTTGATAGCTTCTTTGCATGCTAAACAGCCTCTCCGCTCTGACGCAGCATCGTTTTCTTCTCTTCATTACAAAATGTGGCGGTTGGCGATGAAGCCTGTGAGCTCAGTACCGCCACCCACTGGACGCGGTTGATGCACACAAGCAACCAGTCATGGAAATGTTATGAACCCGCCGTCCACCACTATTTCCGGGATTGTAGGGTGAAGAACATAATCTACAAAAAGTGATTTCTGTTTTTTTTTTTTACCTGGATGACGTTGATTCATATCAATGTACAGTGAGGCAAAAAAAAGTCAGCCACCGATTGTGCAAGCTCTCCCACTTAAAAAGACAAGAGGCCTGTAATTGTCATCGTAGGTACACTTCAACCGGTAGAGACAGAACAGGGGGAAAAGAATCCAGGAAATCACATTTTAAGTCACATTTGTAATGAATTGATAAGTAAATCCTGGATAAAATAAGCATTTGGTCACCTACAATCAAGCAAGATTTCTGGCTCTCAGATGTGTAACTTCTTCTTGAAGAGGCTCCTCTGACCTCCGCACGATACTTGTATTAATGGCACCTGTTTAAACTGGTTATCAGTATATAAAAAATGCCTCCACAAACGGAGTCACACTCCAAACTCCAGAAACAAAATTGTAGACCTGCACCAGGATGGGAAGACCGAATCTGCAATAGGTAAGCAGCTTGGTGTGAAGAAATCAACTGTGGGAGCAATTATTAGATAATGGAAGACATACAAGAACACGAATAATCTCCCACGATCTGGGGCTCCATGCAAGATCTCAACCTGTGGGGTCAAAATGATCACAAGAACCGTGAGCAAAAATCCCAGAATGACATGGGTGGACCTAGCGAATGACCTGCAGAGAGCTGGGACCAAATTTACAAAGCGTTAGTGTTAAAATAATCGCCTCAGTCATTTGTTCAGATTTTTCAGGAAACACAAAAAATTGAACCATTTGACACACTCTTGAAATAGGCAATTTCTACTAAAGGGGTAGAATGGCACAATCTGTGTAACTGAGGATGTAGGCAATGTTGCCAGAGGTGGTCTGCATCATTAGATGATTTAGGCAAAAAAAAAAAAAATTGTAAAAAAATGACCTGGGCGATTATTTTAAGAGGGTGACGAAAGGCTGCCAACAGTAACACAGTACGCTGCCAGGGACTCAAATCCTGCAGTGCCGGACGTGTCCCCCTGCTTAAGCTAGTACATGTCCAGGCCCGTCTGAAGTTTGCTAGAGCATTTGGATGATCCAGAAGAGGATTGGGAGCATGTCCTATGGTCAGATGAAACCAAAATAGAACATTTTGGTAAAAATGCAACTAGTAGTGTTTGGAGGAGAAAGAATGCTGAGTTGCATCCGAATAAGACCATACCTACTGTGAAGCATGGGGGTGGAAACATCATGCTTGGGGGCTGTTTTTCTGCAGAGGGACCAGGGCGACAGATCTGCGTAGAGGAAATGATCAATGGGGGCAGGAATGGTGAGATTTTGAGTGAAAGCCTCCGTCCATCAGCAAGGGCATTGAAGATGAAATGTGGCTGGGTCTTTCAGCACGACAATGACAGCATGACAACATACCGCTGCTCGGGCAACGAAGGAGTGGCTTCGTAAGAAGCATTTCAAGGTCCTGAAGTGGCCTAGCCAGTCTCCAGATCTCAGTCCCACAGAAAATCTTTGGAGGGAGTTGAAAGTCTGTGTTGCCCAGCGACAGCCCCAAAACATCACTGATCTAGAGGAGATCTGCATAATACTATAGTGCCAGCAACAGCGTGTGAAAACCTTGTGAAGACTTACAGAAAACGTTTGCTCTCTGTCATTGCCAACAAAGTATTGAGATGGACTTTTGTTATTGACCAAATACTAATTTTCCACCATCATTTGCAAATAAATTCCTTAAAAATCAGACAATGTGATTTTTCTGGATTTTTTTTCTTCCTTCTGTCTCTCATAGTTGAAGTGTACCAACGATGAAAATTACAGGCGCTATCATCCTTTTACGTGAGAAAACTTGCACAATTGGTGGCTGACTAAATATTTTTTTGCCCCACTGTATATAGTTGTGAATCTTCAATGTGTTCTGATACCAGACTTATGAGTTATGATTAATGCAATAATTCTTTTCAATTATGTGTACAGGGATTTGTTGAGAATCATTTTTTAAATGTACAACTTTCAAGAGTATTTAAAAATGCCATGGCATTATAACAATGCCTCATGATTTTGTATTGATCTACGCCAAATATCTACTGTACTGGCTTGTTTCCCATTGCACTCTAAAACAATAAATAAAAAAATCACAATAAACAGAACAGTCATTTACTTTTAAATGTATTAAATAATTTTGTGAGACGTTGCATGAACATTTCTGAAGTTACATCACATTTTCTTGATCTTACATATTTATAACATAGCAACATAAGGTGAACAGTACTTGAATAAATCAACAGGGCATTTACATTCATTTCAGGATGAAATAAAAAGCAGTGTTTTTAAAAAACATAGAATATGATGCAATGATTGTGACTCATACAAAAGAGCATCTCAGCTGTCACCTGGTTCTGTAATCCCCCCTCTGTAAGACCCTTGACATTGAATGGTCATAAGACAGGGTATGATAATGTTTTGAAAATACTCAATGAAACCAACATCCGCTGGACCACAAGTCACCATCTTGCCCTGAGAATACCAGACATCTGGTTGTGGTCAGCTAGGTGACGGAAGACGATACGACTGAGGCGCCACCTCCGCTTTACTCCTCTGGGGCGGGATGTCATCACACACCTGTTGCGAATTCTCACAGGACAGCTGTCTCGTGGTAATGCTGCAATTTCTTTATCTGCTACCTCCTGTGGACATTTTAGAGGTGATCATTTTTTATTTGTAAATAAAGATTCTATAAGTACATTTGAAAAACTGCCTTAAAGATATAGAACTGCCTGATTTTTTTTTTTTTTAAATTAGGCGGATTTCCAACTACAGGTTTTCTGTAAGTCAATCTATTGCATTCTGTCCTCTGTGACAAACATCCTGAAACTGTTACCAGGAATAACAAACAAAAAAACAAATAGAAATAATAGCAACACATGTAACCATGCATTTAGTTGTGGACATAAATTCAATACCGTACACAACTGTGCCACTCTGTCATCTAAGTTGATAGAGGGAATATTCCCCATCATTGAAATGTGCCAAATACAAATCATGATATAACCGCACAATCCCTTGGAAATTTTATCACCGTTGAAATGAGTGCCAAACTGGAGACTTTATTGACCCACTCTAATGGTACCTCAGTGAATGTATAATAATACATTCATTCATATACAGTCATATAGAAAACATTACACAATTTGTAACTCACAAGTCGAAGCCAAAAAAAAAATGCATTCTACCTGAAGCTCTTTTGGTAAGATTGTGTTCTTCCTCAATGCATTTATCCGTAGCCGCTCATCAGCGTAATCAAAGGCAATTTGCCTTCTCTTGACATCTCTCAGCATTCTCCAGTCGACGTAATACCCCCTAACCTGCCCAACAGCACCCTGGCATGTCCTCAGGAACTGCAAACAGATTTTCAGATGTTAATCTCAAATTCAATACCAGAATGCTGACATCAAGTGTGTTGCACAGTGCTGTTTCTGCTATTTGTAAAACACCCTGATGGATTCTGAACAGTGGTAACATCTCTCCTCCAAAGTGTCTCTCTTACAAAATGGATGGCAAAACTGAATTAGGTTCAGTACTTAAATGGGTTCTCTACAGTCAAACAAATATGCCACTTTCTTTTGTGCCTCCCCTTTTGTAGAACAACTTTGTAGAGCTTTAAAATGGCTAGAAAAACCTGAAGCATATTTGCAAAGACAGAATATTATACAAATTAGTCTTATATTTTCCTTTTGGTAATAAAAAAGGAGGCTTAAGAGTGATTGTATTGTTATTTAATAAATATTTAAATAAAAAGCCAGCTGGAGATCACGCACAAAGACTGCACAGCAATATTACAATCCCATTAGATATTTTTTTCTCTAAGAAAAATTAACAGTATTCTTCAAACTGACATCTACCAACTAACTTTCTCTGACAGTCGACTTCCATACAGGGCATAGTGACGCTCTTTAACCTCGGACTAGCAATGTACTTCAGCCAATGCCATCATATTTCTACAATTAAGACATGTATTTGTATAACTTGTGTCCCTTCTTAGATAAAACACACCTCTGGACTGAAAAGGACATGCAAAAAAAATGTTTTTTTTCTTTCACATATATTTCGTTCACGACGGTCTTTAAACCAAGATGCGTTAGCTCAGCATTAACTTCATATGGGATTAGCAAGGGGAAACAAAAGTCAACAACCTCATTGTTTCTTCCTCCATCATCGTCAGTTTACTTTGTAAAGCTCAAACACACAAACCCGCGGTGGTGTGGGATGATAGGGTTGAACAAAGTGTAATTTCAAATTACCTGCTTCGGAGCACAGACCGCTGAATAAAGCGTCTTAACCCCAAAAGTCGCAATTCTGCAGGCTGCCATGTTGAGTGAGTCGAATTCATTCAAGAGACAACGAACGATGACGGATAAGAAACCATGACGCCGCCTGTCGACCGGGAGGAGAGAACTCGGGACATACCGAGTGAGTCACAGTCAAATTTTGTTTTTAGATTATTTAAAAACTAGCTGAATTCTCTATTGAATATAATAATCTAAAATTCATTATGTCGTTTTCACTCGCAATATTACTTCATTGGCGCTGAGACTTGGTAATGAATATCAAATAGCATACGCAACCTCTTGAGGAAAACAACAACTCATCATTCATTTGTAGATAGAAATGATGTTGAAATGATAGTATGTTCGAACGCTAATTTTCACAAATTTAAAAATAAACCATTAGGGTATTTGAACCGACATTTAAAAACCAACTGGTTTGAAAAAATTGTAAGCCTTTGCTATAGCCAGTAGGTGGCATTGTTAACCTGTGGAAATCAGCTTCCGCAGTCCCTGGCACTGACAAACTATCACTCCCTCTCATGGAACAGGAGCCTGATTTCGGAATTTTACTTTTATTTGGCTGGGTAAAACTGTTTAGGCCTCAGTATTTTAATTAATCACAAACACATGTGATTACGTGCATTATTTAGTTTGATGGTTGTTATATGGGCTATTTGTGGCAACATGTGGCTGAGTACATCAAACCTAAAAACACAATACTCAAGATGAAAATATTGATCGTTTATCATTATCCAGGTTGAAATGTCACAAAAGTCTTTCAACCCCATTTAGTTGTATACAAAGTCATCAACCTCCAAGAAGTGTTCAATTCCATTTGCCACATTTGGAATATATGTAGTGTTTGACACGTACGGACAGAACTCATATTATGACAAAATACATTTCCGTCTTAGTGCTGGATAGGATCATTGTTTAAAGTCGCTACAAGACTATTCAGGGAACACTATAATTTCTTCTTTATATTCCCTCCCTTATTTAGTAATGTCAAAAGTTTTAGAAAACTTGAAAGGGCACCTTCACTGCTTCCATATTGTAAAATTTATGATAAATGTCAGGCTGTCAGCTCCCTCTAGCAAGACAAAAGGATTCGCTTTAACTGCTAAATAAACCTTATATTGTAAATAATGGCTCATTTTCTGCATAAGTTGTATAAATTTCAGTTACTCTAGATCAGTCAACCATGACACATGCATGTATTTTTAAACACTAGAATCCTTTATTACACATGAGTCTTTGATCAAAGCATCTATCATCCTAATTCTTAGTATGACTACTGCTGCAGCTATGTTGTTTACCACTGCAAGAGACAGCCAATATTGTGTGTCATACCAATTTAATTTAATTCACAATGGCAATGTGGAGCACTTGTTAAGATTCAAGATTCAAAGTGTTTATTGTCATATGTGCAGTCTGGAAACATGTTTCCCTGTACAATGAAATACAGAAAAAGAGCATTTGTGAGAAATGTCCTTGAAATACATTACTAGTGCTAAAAACTGCTGAGCCACAATGCAGCCTCTTGTGACAAAGCCTCAAAGAAGCAACTAAATATAACAATGTTGACACTGTGCTTTATGGAGGGAATTAAAACCTTTGACAGGATTGTTGCAAATGTCTATGTGATTGATAACTGATCTGTAACTCAGTGACACAGCAGACAAGCCCCTTCCATAAAACGAGCATGATCAAGGGGGCGAGGTTGGGGGAGTCCAATTTTATGGTGGCAAGTTCACAAAAATACACCAGAATCAGACCTATCCTATTGACTTATATGAATCCTCTTAAATATTTGATGATTAGGTGGCTGAGATTCTTTTGTGTGATGGGAAAGGTTCTATCTGCATTTTGTCACTGTAAATTAAACGCAATGCTAACATGACAGAAAACATTTGAGAAGCAACAATTAAGTAATTCAAAGCTGACATTTTAGAAGTTGTTCCATTTTTAAAAATTCTATTGGGAGTGAAGTAATTTAAAATTACAATTTGCAATCAATGCCACTCTAGCTTTCATTTTTCAGGAAATACTCAAAACTTGCCGGAAAATTTGCGAAAAGGCTTTCTGTTTTTCTGATTTTCATTACATAGTGTAGAGGACCACAGTAAAAATAACATGATTTAGATGTCACGATGTACAGTATCTCAAGTTCCTCAATCATAATAAGCGCTATATTTCATATCTATTAAAAAGAACCAACTTACTAAAAATATTACACTGTAGATTGTGCCTCAATCCAAATATATCTCTAAAATTAGACCTCAGTCTTGCACAAAACCCCATTAAAAACATTTTATACATTTATAGAAATTTGGAAAAACCAAAACCGACACCAATCACATACACCAAGTACTTTTGATGAAGATCATCAACCAGAAATAGGTTCTGGCACTCGTATAGTGCCTTTTTCTTAAACTGTGGTATTGTTTTGTTTGAGTCAGACAAAAGTAAGCTTCAAGGCAACAGGAAAAGAAGTATCATGTCCTTGCTGATATATAGTACTTTAATGTTTGTGTCTTACACCTTTGACATGGATGACAACCTTAAGGTACACCTGAAGAATAAACAGTCTTTTTTTTCTAAGAATGTCACCCCAAAGCCAACAAAGCCTTAGCCATTATGGTGTACCACTTGACCGGGGACACGGATCAAATAAGACACTTATAAATTGATATGAGACACTAAAAGAAATAGAAGTTCAAAATGTGTCAGTAAAGATGAACAACCCCCCAACTTTGCCTCTTGAAATAATTCAATATCATTTCAGTGCCAAAGTACTCAAGGTGACTCTGATTACATTCACAAATCTACCCCTTTTGTATGTTGGACTATTTGAAGGGCTTTTGAGCTCTGTTTCCCTCAACTGACATATAGAATATTCTGTAGAAATCTATACCTTATAATACGAGGCATAATTTGAAGGGAATTTGACATGGAAAAAGGAAGTGCCTCATTATAGAGGAATACTTTGCTTATGGTGGCCCGGATTTTTTAATTTTTTTTTAGATCATATAACTTTTTCAGGATTTTATACAAAAATTTATATTATTTATATTTTTTAATATTTTTATCATTTTGATACAAATATATGTTATTCTTTTTAAAGTAATAATTTGAACTATTTCCATTTTACGTTTGGAACTACAGTAACATATGAGGGTTGTTTGATTGTAAGTTTACAACAGTCAATAAGATGTGTTCTATGAGAAATATATCAGATATTCCATTCAGATCAAATAAACTGCTTATTAAAAAAAACCTCTCCTGGAAGAATGACAGATCAATTGTGAAATTAAATATGTTTAATAGAGTAACGAGCAGCATTTACTTCATCAATTTCTCTCCACACCAAATTAATCATAATTATGATTGTAAAGTAAACTGTAGCTCTTGAAAGAAGTAATAAAATTATAAAAACAACAATAATATACAGCTTCCATGATGCTATAATAAAATGGAAACAACATTTGCTTTGAAGAAAAAAATAAAACTCAGACATTTCCTGTCTTTCTGACTCTGGATAAACTACATTACTTGCTTTCCTAAAGATGTCACTCACGTCAAAAGTAGTGCCACTGTTTTCATGGATTCAAAATGTACTAATTCTACTACGAATATCTCAAACTGTAATAACAACGAAAGGAGCCAAGCACATGTTATAGTATTTAAAAGTGCCTTCATAAATCAGTGACAGGCAAACCATTCATGCTGGATTTTTGATCATGGAAAAATCATGCAGCACTGCAAGTATATTTAAATACTTATTCTATAAATGTCCCCTTTGAGACACAGCAAAAGAAAATCCCTTTTTGGAATAATTTGCTTCAAAAATATTTAGGATGAATGAGCTTTTTTGTACTGCACTTTTAGTGAACCTTTATTTTATATGTACATTATAATTGCTTCATCACATTATCCAATCTGACCATCCTCATAGTCTAGTACTTGTACATCGACAGAAGTTATGGAGGACTAAATCAGCACTCTTGGCTGATGCAATACCTTTAATGGCATGTCAGCATGGGAAGTCTCTGTGCTTAGTAATCAGTGTCCATTTGAAGCTGATACAGCTCATTTACTGAGAGGCCATGACCTGACTGACCTGCTTTCCAGACCTCAGGAATGTTTAGTAATCCCCAAGGAAAGAGAAAGGAGGAAGAGTCCATGGTCAGATTCATGGCACGCAGGCAAAAAGGTAAATATACTGAAATGAAAAAAAAAAAAATATGAACAAACTAGTGCTAAAAGCCAAATGCTGTTTCCTCAGAAATTGGAGATAGATCATATTGCCAAACTTAGAGGGCCTAATATTTCCAGAAATGTAAAGATATAGAGTAGGCCTGGCCAACCTGTGGCTCCTGAGAGCATGTGGCTCTTTGCCTGGTTTCATGCAGCTCTTATGTTCATGTCAAATTTTGTGTTTGTGTGTTATTTTTTATAGTACGTGCATATCACGTGCACGAGCGTTGATGCAAATGACTTGGAGGGAAAATTGTTGAATAGTGTAGGCCTACCAAGTTCACTCTCAAAATGGTAGGGCAAAAATGCACAGCAAAATGAAAATAGAAAGATGAATACAGGATGTTTTTAAAGAGAGGGAGGTTTTTTTTTTGTTGTTGAACGTAATGGCATACCATTCTGCCTTATATGTCAGGCATCATAAATGTATTTCAAGGCTTCACATCCTCTCCTGGTAGATATGCCAATTTAATATTATCATTCACAATATAGTAATAGTTTGAACTGTGTCTTCAGCTCTTCAAATAAAACTGATGAGTCCCGTGTGCAGGTATTCTGAATTCTCTCATGCTCTACCAAGAAGAACATTTTCATAAAACCAAGAAGTGCTCCCCTCAGACATATGCACCATTTGTGTGAGTATAATGATGCATTAAATCATGAGGAGAAACATATGCTTTGCAAAAGCTTTACATTTGTTACATTACAATGCAATGATAAGCATGAAATAAAAAGTAATTTGCCATTATGAGATGTTTGGAATAGCGTTTGCATAGTAGCAAATACTTCTTAGATTAGTGAATACAGTAATAAGCTTGAATATACGAATGATACCATCATATTCAGTACATAAATCCATCCATCCATCTTCTGTCGCTTATCCTACACTCAGGGTTGCGGGGATGCTGGAGCCTATCCCAGCTGTCATCGGGTGAGAGGCAGGGTACACTCTGGACTAATCGCAGGTTCACATACAGAGAAAAACTACCATTCACTCACTAATTCGGTCAATTTTCCCAATAAACTTGCTGCATATTTGGACTGTGGGAGGAAACCAGAGAACCCGGAGGAAACCCATGCAGACACACACACCCACACACACACACACACACACACACACACACACACACACACACATAAATGTCAACAAATATATTTGTATCTTTAGCAACAGTTTGCTAGCTAATTACTGTCACATATGTGTCGATTGTAGTTGAGTAAATGTTATCCATCCATCCATCTTTTATTGCTTTTCTGGAATCAAGTTGCGGGGGAGGCAGCTGATGCAGAGAGGCCCAGACTTCCCTGTCCTCAGCCACTTGGTCCAGCTCTTCTGGGGGGGGGGGGGGTCCTGGGGTGTTCCCTGGCCAGCCTAGAGACAGCATGTCCTGTGTCTTCCCCCTAGGCATTCTCCTGGTTGGACATGCCTGGAACACCTTATGAGGGAGCAGTCCAGGAAGCATCCTACCCAGATGTCCAAGCCACCTTATATGACTTCTCTCCACCAGGAGAGGCAGCGACTCTACTCTTGAGTTTCTCACCCTGTCTCAAAGGGAAAGCCTAGACACTCTGCAAGTGAAACTCATTCCAGCTGCTTGGATCTGTGATCTTCCTTTTCCTTTCCTCACTCGTGACCATAGGTGAGGGTTGAAACGTAGATCAACCAGTAAATTTAGAGCTTTCCTTTTTGGCTCAGCTCCTTCTTCACCAAGGACAGACGGGTGAAGAGTCCACATCACTGTCGTCACCACGCCAGTCCCTCTGTTGATCTCCTGTTCCATCCTTCCCTCACTCGCAAACAAGATGCTGAGATACTTAAACTTCTTTACTTGAGGCAGGACTTCCTCCCCGACCCAGAGTGAGCACTACAACTGTTTCTGTCTGAGAACCATTGGTCTGGATTTGGAGGTGCTAATCCCATCCTGGTCGCTTCCAGTGAGAGCTTGACATCATGGTCCGATGAAGCCAACAGAACCAGATTATCTGCAAAAAGCCCAATCCTGAGGCCACCCAAACTGGGTTAGGGTTAGGGTGAAGCTTAACCCCTCAACACCCTGGCAGCCCTGACAGAGTCCAACTCTCACCAGAAACAAATCCAACTTACGAATGGCAATGCGGACCATACCTCAACACACTCATACAAGGACTGAACAGCCTGCATTACAGGGTCTGGTGCCCCATACTCCCGGAACACCCCCCACAGGATTCTCTGTGGGACGCAGTTGAATACTTTCTCCAGGTCCACAAACACATGTAGATTGGTTGGGCAAACTCCCACACACCTCAAGGACCCTGCTGAGGTTGTACAACTTGGCCCACTGTTACATGGCCAGGACGAAAACCACATTGCTCCTCCCCAATCTGAGGTTCAATGACCTGTCAAACATCCTCTCTGGCACCCCTGTGTAGACTGTTCCATGGCAGTTGAGGAATATGATCCCCTTGTAGTTGGAGCATACCCTCCAATCCCCTTTTAAAGAGCGAGATCACCACCCCAGTTTACCAATCCAGAGGCACTGCTCCCACCTTCCACTACCTTAGCAACTTCAGCCCCAGAAATAGGTGAGTCCATCCCAAAGTCTCCTGACTATGCTTCCTTATTGGAAGGCGTGATGTCGGGATTGAAGATGCATGAAGACAAACTACTCCTTCCAATGATCCAAAACGTCCCGAGCAGTTTTGACACCGTACGGCTTCCCCCTCCCGAGCAGCCAGATGGTGGACCAAAATCTCATTGGCGCCTACCAAAAGTCATTCTCCATGGCATCACCAAACTCTTCCCATGCTCGGTAACCACCACAGCGCAGCTGCTTGGCATCCTTCTTTAGGTTGATGGCATCCCTCACTGGTGATGTCCACCATTGGTTTCAGGGATTATCGCCTCGACAAGCACTGACCACCTTCGGGCCACAGTTCCAGTCTGCCTCCTTGACAATGGAGGCATGGAACATGGCATACTCGGATTCAATGTCTCTTGGACGTTGTTGATACTCTGCCAGAGGTGGGAGTTGAAGCTCTGTGACATAGGACTCTGCCAGACGTTCCCAACAGACCCTCACAATACATTTGTGTCTGCTGGGTCTCATTGGCATCCTCCCCCACTATCCCACAGCCAGCTCACCACTTGTGGTGATCAGATGCACCCGACCCTCTTGGCCCCTCCGTTGGATGGAAGGGGAAGGAGGACCCATGTTGCTTTTGCGGGCTCAGCCGGGCCAAGCCCCGTGGGTGCAGGCCCAGCCATCAATCACTTGCCATTGAGCCCGGTTCCTGGGCTTGGCTTCAGGGAGGGGCCCCAGTGACCAGCGTCTGGACAAGAAAGAACCTAGTCCATTTGTCTTCTTTGCCACTGGGGTCTTCTGAGCCACACTTTGCCTGGTCCCTTACCGAGGATGTGTTTGGCTTGGGTGACTCTACCAGGGACATAAGTCCTGACAACAATTTCGCTCCTAGGATTACTGGGACACACAAACACCTCCCCGACGATAAGGTGCCTGCTTGAACAGAAATTTGAATCTTACATTAAATGTTTTAATTAGTATTAAAAGGTGGACTATCATGACTCGTTAAAATCTCGTACTTTTTCTACAATTAATTATCTCCATGAAAGAAAAGACATTTACATGGGTCTGCAGTGATCAAAAGCATTGTTATTATTAAGTCATGTCTAACTTAGGCCGTTATCTTTCACAATCTGAATAGATATTATATTGTTATTGTAGTACTTTCCTTACGATTGAATATGAGGCTAACAAACATTAAAATATTACAGAACATATTTTTCAATCACAAACTTCTATTAGTTTGCAGTAAGGGTGTATAATATAGTTTTTGACAGTAAAAAATGAAACTGAATTTTAATGCATTGTATACAGAGACAAAAACAGGGCAGGTATATATTAGCCTTTAAACAGAAGAAGTGGATAGATTCATTTGGATTTGAAGTGTGTCTCATTGGCCTTGGCTGAGAAGAAGTGTTCAAGAGAAGAGAAAGAGAAAGGGAACAGACACATCTGCAATTTTACTTAGTTACAAGACCACCAACGCTCCAGGAAGAAAACAAACGTTTCCTACCCAGGGAGAATCAGGTGAAGGGTAACTTCTGCGTGTTACAAAATAGAAAATATTTCTAACACATATTTGATAGAATATTAATTAATATTGCCAATTAATATAATAGTACATGTAAAGTGACTTCTTCTGTACCTTTCAGTGAATGGATTGCTCTTTTTTACAAGATAGACTCTGAGAGTGTCAGTCTGTCATTCGTCCTTTTTTCTATCATTTAACGAAATGAAATGCAATCTAAAAATATTCTATTGAAATGCCGCACAGGTTTCCTGTATGATATCCAGCACATGGACTGTAGCATGGAGGCCGACACAATACGTTTGCAAGGAGGCCAACTCCAGAACAGTGTTTTTACTCACTTTGACTTCGCTAATTATAGTGCCAAAATGTAGAGTTAAGAAAAAGAATATGGTAACATGGTAAGTGAGATGCTGCCAGCCATGCCATTCTACCATATCTTCCAAAATGTGGGCAATAAGACTGTTAAAACTGTAAACTCATACAGAACTGCAAAAACTGTTCACTGCAGGTCAATGAGGCTTTAGAGGAGTATAGTGTGAGCTGCTAAAATACAATGATCATTATTTACAGTTTTCCCCGCTGCACCATGTGGTCTTTTCAAGACCATTTTGCTTCCATTATCACTGTAACGAACATTAGTCATAAAATACTGACAGGAAGTTAACTGCCTGAGCTTGCCTCTTTTTTTAACTATCAGGGATCACTGAGATCAAAAAGCTCGAGCAGCTATGGGTGAACTTAACTGGTGGGAAGGTCAGGGCTCCACTGGAGGTCTTATGACAGGATGACCTGAACCTGATGACTGGTTTCCTCATCGGTCCATGAGATTCTTTAACAGCTGCTGACATCAGCCAACCTGTCAAACTTCACGGATCCAATTAACTCAGCAGGGCCAATTCAAAATAAGAAATATATACATATACAACTTTTTCAATACAATTAAGATGGCATATTCATGTTGTGTCATGTTGTCTTTTCACACGTACTAACAAGAAATTCGATTGGTATCCCTAATAGTCTGTTTTTTGGTCTGGGAAGATGGTTCAGATTGCAGCAGCACTGGAAACTGTGGCTGGGGCCGCATTGGCAGTTGTGGTTGAAGAAAGCTGGCAGATTTTAAATACTGTAGTCAGACATCAAATGATCAAGAACAGAAAGTGCACTTCATTCAAGGATATAGCAGAGTTTATTATAGCAATATAGAGTGAGCAGTTCTCAAAAAATATGCCAACTTTTGGAATCTGACACCCTCTTAAGAATACAGGAAATTTTAGAAGTTTATTGTCTGCCTTGGCATGATAAAGCCATAATTTGTATTTTAAAAGAATACGCATGATGATGTCATTACTTCCACTTTGAGAAGAGGAATTCATGTGACCCTTTTGAAATTTGTCAAATGTGCTTTTCTGTGAATTTTAGGTTCATCATTTCCTCATGCTACCATCCATTTAGCAAAGCTTACTAGCCGGAATGGCATCTCTAGATGCATAATGCATATACTTATTGATCTTCTGTCCTTGCTATCAGAATTTTGTAAACAGGTGACAGGAAGACAACATGGTCTTTTGAGAAAATGATTTAAGGCATTTAATAAAGCCTTGCGTCAAAATGCCACTTGTCTGAGTTCAGTGCCAGTGGCACTGTGACATATTACTGGTCTATAATTTTCTTGATCTGTACTACAGCCTACATATATGTACAGTATAAACATATATACATATATATATATATATATATATACACACACACACACACACACACACACACACACACACACACACACACACACACACACACACACACACATATATATATATATATATATACAGTATTTATATAAATGTGTGTTTGAGAGTGTGTGTGTGTGTGTGCGTGTGTCTGTGGAGAGAGTGACTTGATTAGATGCAGGACAGAATTTTCTAGTTTATACAGTGTGTGTGTGTTCTTTCACATATTTAAGCGCTCAATATGGCAGCCATCAAAGGAACCCTAGAAAAAAAACTTTCTAGACTTGAAAGGAACACGTTCAACCAGTCTTCCATCTGGCATTAGTTTAATTCCCATACCCCTAAATGAGTTTTTATCTACACTGCATCGTCTGATGTACTCTCCTACGGAATCATACACCCTTAACCAACAAGACATTTCTTAACACTAAATATGCAGAATGTGGCATTATGGCCACTTAATCTAATCTGATCTTGACTCACATGTAAACAAAGAGAAAACATTTTTGCATGTTTAGAAGTGAATGGATATTCTATTTTCACCTTAATGATAAACAATGTCAGATATTAGCTTGGAGAAGACTGCATTAATCTAGTTTGGTCACCGCAGAGAAGTGGATTATTAAGTGTTAGTAAGTTAATTTGCTATTGCTATTTTGCTCCCATTTTACACATCTCATTCAAATCAAATCAGCCCCCAAAATCAACAGTTTCCAGGTACAGCAGGAAACATGCAATCAGTGGCGTTGCATTTCTCCCTCCTACAGGCTGCCTGTGTGTGATAAAATAGACCATGTAGTTAAAAGGGGAGCGCTAATGACTTTCTTGTATATTTACTTGATTGGATGCAGAGGTTAAGCCGAATACCACTGACTGTAGGTATTTCAGGGCAAAACACATGCTGATAAAAATTTGATTGCTGATGTCAGTAAACCAACTTTCCACTATGTCACCAGTATGAGCAAATACTGTGAAGTGGAGGCACTATCTGATATAGCTTCAGTATAATGTAATGGCTGTTAAGGAGATCCTGCAAGAAAGAAAACACACTCAAATGAACTGACAACTGATATGTGAATGGTTTATATACTTGTCGTGTCACTTTGAAGGCTATGTTTGGTCTTGTGCAATCAAAAGCTGACCTCATATAATATGATACAAAGATTAATGTTCATGACTACTGTGTAACCCTGAGATATATGGATGCCTCTGGTTCTTCCTGCACAATAATCTTTATGAACAGGTCATTTCTGCACACTTCTAAGAAAAGTAAATTGATATGCCTGACAGAAGTTAACCATATGTGAATGGTTTGGAAAAGTCTATGCGATTAAATTCACATTTCATTCCCCAAAAATCTTCTGAATGCCCTGAAGGCACAGTAGCTAGTAGTACTGTCTCAACATATAGAGTGCTTTCACACCTTGCATTTTCAAAGTGCGACACGAGTTAACGTTCATCCATTCAAACACACACTCCACGCAAAGTGCTAACCTGGCCATCGGGAGCAAATTGGGGTTCAGTGTCTTGTCCAAATATACTTGAACACACAGTTAGGGGGAGCTGGGAATTGAAGTGCTAAGTTTTTTCTTGGCTCATTTCCTTTCACCTATTCAAAAAATTTTAGAAGAAAGCTAGAAGCTCCCTTTTTATTTTTTGATGTATCAGTCACTGGGCTTTGCAGATGTTAAATTTACAGAGTGCATTCCTTGAGCAGTGTTGCACAAGACATGCTTCAGCATAATGTGGCCACTACCTCATTTACTGATATCAGAGGCACAGCTACTTATACTCTAATTATAACGCCTAAAATGACATGACATTACAAAGCTTGACCTACCTTTTTAAATAACTGTTTAATGTTTTTATAATGTTTGTAATTCCTATTCCTTCATGGATATCAGAAAAGGTTTATCATGCGTTCAGAGAAAAACATCTGTAGCAGATGTAGAGGAGAGAAGGAATTATTCCCTCCATTTAGCAACCAGCCTTAATCACAGTCTAAAAGGAGAATAATGAAAAGACATCATTGTTCACATATAGTCAGTAAAACAAAACATCACATCATATATCTGTTCAGTGATAATCTGTATATCCTATTTTATGATATATGAATGCTTAAGAATGGAGACTGAGGCAGGTTGGTAGTGCATTGATTTGAGCCGCGAACTGGATCCTTTTTGTGTTGAGTTTGCTTTTTCTCACAGGTTCTTGGGTTTGTCCCCCCGCAGTCCAAAATGCAATGTGCGAACTGAAAACTCAAAATCCAAAGTAGCTGCACCACCTCAATGACTGTGTGTATAGAATAAGTGTTAAAGCAAATGAAAGCATGACAAATGAAGCTTTGATTAAATACATCTTAGGAGATGCAGGTGTGCAATACAAAAAAAAGTCACAACTGTACAAGTTTCTTAATTTGAATATGATTTATTGCTACAAAACTTTTAACTATAACTACTTGGCCTTCATTTCATTTTATATGTGCAACATTTTAACTAGTCCATAACTAATGTCACATCATAGCTACAATACTATGCTGTGAAGATGGCTATTATGTTTAAAACATAATAGCATTTCCCACATGATTATAGATAAAAATCTCTAACCACCACTTTCATTTATGACAGAAAAAGTGAAAATTATCTTTGGAAGGAAATACTATAATAAATGTCATCTACAAGATTTTAGTGCAGTGTTTCGTGATCTAAATTTTAAAACAAGATAAAAATCAAAACTTGGAAGATCTATAAATGTCTAGTTCAAGAAGATCAGTATTCCTCAAAAACATGTGGTACAATGAGACCATTCATAGAGTATAATTTTAAGTGTAGAATCAAAATTAATAGAAGCATGCATGTCTAAGAAACATGCTAAGCTTGTTTATCACACATAGTATAATAATTGCATGGGAGAAGATGACATTTTACTTCCAATCTCTTCCTTTTTCGCTGGAGGAACCACATACAACTTTCCTCCATATGCATAGAATTGAACTCCTGACCAAAAAATACAAAAATAAATAAAATATCATAAAATGAATTAAAAAATGTGAACCGAGGTAATATATTTTTTTCCTTTACTGAAAGTGGATGTTTGTTGGTAAACTACAATGAGATTAATTTGGAATGGACTCTAAAGGAGAAGATTTCAAAGTTCCATTGGAGGGGTTAAATCTTTGTAATGATAGTGTCCCATCTGGGAGTTCATTGATATATTTTTTTGAGCAAGACTTTTTGAGAAGCTATTTACGGTTGCCCAGAGCCAACTAATGACCCGTACATTCATATTTAAGATACATTAAAGTTTCATAAAGCAATAAGAATTATTCCAAAACTCTCTGGGAGTTGCAATCATGGAAAATCTTGCAAGTCCCACTGACTTTATATAGATTTGAAACATTATTCAGCTCACAGCTTTGGTTTCCTATCATGCTTATGTATGGGTTGCTTCAACATCAGCATTTTCATCAGCACTGTATCATTGTGACACAGCTCTCATGAGGGAATATTTCAAAGGATCAGGTTCACTTAATTTGTCCAGCACCATATGCCAGAGAAAGTTAATTATCATCTGGAAAAAATAATGGTGGAAGCTTATCGCTTGATTAATTCTATTATATGCATATGCACTGTGCATGTATTGTATATTTATATGTATGTTTATAGAAGGATGTGTAAGTTCTGCTTTTATTTTCTTCATATGTTTCTATCCATCATCTGTCCTTATTTGCCACATCTTACCTTCCCCCAAAGTGTTTTCCTGTTTACAAGAAGTGGTGAGGGGACAAGACCATTATGAATTTACTCTTGTGGCTGACAAGGCTGCATTAAATACAAGTTTAGAGTAATCCTTTTTTCTGTCATATCAGTGCAGATTTAAAATATTATACACAGTTTTCTCAGTCAAAACAATCACACCTGAATGTTGGGTTTCACCTCAAGTTTAACTTGAACCTCTGTGTTCCTAAAGACATTTGAAACCTTATATATTTAGAAACAAGCAACCACTGCCATCAGGAATTATTGCCACCTTTGACACCTTCTCATCTTCTTTCCTTAATTGTCTACATAATCTGTATAGTGCTGCTGTCTCCTTGTTAACCAAGTCAAAATTTGCCATTGTTTGTCCTCTCAAGTTACTCCAATCTTAAGCGCACATAAACTTTTCCTGGCTTGCCACTCTCTCCCTTGAATCCAACTTACGGTGGAGTTAGATTCAGCTTGCACGTACTGTGAAAGACTTTGTGTCTTCTGCAAAAGAGATTATTTTCATACCCCTGTGCTACTGTGACTAAAAGGCATACATGCATACATTTTAAAAGTGAAGAAAGGGCAGCAATGTTGAAAAGGAGAGCTGAGTGTAGGTAGAAAGAGATTTATTTGGGAAAAAAGGGGAATAAATGCTGCTCATTACCTCTCTCCTCCTCTTCTTCTTCTGTCTCATTCAATCACATGAGGAAAGGAGACACTCCCAAAATAACTGCCCATTGGCCCATAGGAGAGTTTGGGATAGGTTTTGACAATTGAGGTGGGAGGGAGAGACCAACAGTTACAGTCAGTGTAAGGGACTATGAATTATTGACCCAAAACTGTTAACAGGTGGCAGAGGGAGAATCTTGGTGTTCTGAGAATAGAGAAAGGAAGACTCAAGAAATCAGATCTCTGAGGGTAAGGCAACATTGTGATTTTGTACTTTCAGTGATCCAAGTGATATACTTTAAGATGAAATTCATGGTATAAAATATTCAGTCAGATAATTGTGTGTAAGATCATCAGCAAACTAACAAAATCATTATCAAATGTGTTTGAACATTATTAATATGTTTGAAACTCTTGATTCCTGCTATTCAGTCTGCCTGAATCAGAGACAGCTCATGTGTAAAGGATTCCAGAGGAATAATTAATTCCTTTTCTTTGGTTTTTGGACATTTCTTCTGAGATATTTTTCTTCAGTCAATCGTTCAGATATATTTTACTCTCACAGATAATTATTTTCTTCCTCTTACACTATTTAATCCTAAATCTTTTTTGAATCTACTCCATTGATATTGTGGTCAGGCTTGAATGAGGGTGTGTTGAACCCTAAGCAGAAACCAAAATCGAAAATTAAACTTCACACTTTGAATTTAAGTGTTCTGGGATTGTCGTTGTTGTTGTCCTTGTCAAGTTGTGGCTTGCAAGATTTTAAGGGAGCAAAACCAGGTGTTTTTGTAGTATGTTATTGATAAAGTCGGTAAATGTAAAATTTTCTTAGTGAAAAAGTTTAATTTTAATATAATTTTGATATTTATGTTTAGAGTCAAAATCATTTTCAGAACATTTATATAATTGTAGAATAGAATATTTCTTTTACATCTGATGTTTGTATATAGTCAGTAATTGCTGAAATGACTAATTCAGTATTCCCTGTCTACAAAGGTCACTGTACTACATTCGCTTGAAATGGTAACCTGTATTTAGGTTTAAATACTTATGTCCCAAGTTGACTGACAATCACACAGGGCTGTTGATCCCTTAGATTTACCTTTAATGCTACTGTGCTTGCTCTGGGAATACACAGAAGCTCTCACAAAATGAACTACAGATGTGGGCCCTGAGCCATGCAAAATGATAGAGGGAGGGAGACAGAGAATGGGAAAGAGGGAATGAGAAAAAAGGAGAGCCATAACCATGAGTGGGTGGCTTATAAAATGTGTTCAGATTGCCTAATGTGACATGGTTTCATGGAAAACCTGAAAACTTGGGAAAGAGAATTATTTTCACTTACCTTCACAAACTTAAAATGACCCAAGGGCACACAAAGTTACTTAAAACAATTTTTTATTATTTCAGAAAATTATGCCAGAATTTTTGCTGCCTCGTTGATTCTCTGGTTTTGGTTTTCACCTGACAGTGCCTTAGAGGGTAATGGAGGTTGTATGGTTGGCATAAGGAGGCAGACAAAATCATGGAGATATGAACTCTGCTCTCAGGCAATAATTGCTTTCAGGTTCATTTTACTTACTTTGTTTTGTCTGCCTTGGGAGCAGCTACAGTTTTTGAGCTCCATAAAAACACATGTTATTATTCCTATATACCATTCATTATGCTGTTATATATTTGGGACCTGTCAGTCAAGGACCCAATAAATACTCCTAACCCCCCCCCAACATCACCTCTACTGTTTGCAAGATCCCTTTAAAAGATACAGAAAGCAAAAGACAGCAACAACACCTATTTTAGACTTGCCAGTATGTATAAAGCCATGGATTTTCTGATTCCGCCTTCAGGTGTGATTTGATTCTTCTCTCCATTCTGTCATCTTTTCATTTCATTGTCTGCACATCAACAGTTTCCAATATCCAAAGGTAATTACAAAAGGTAATTACAGGTAAACACAAAAGCACCATTTGACCTCTATAATTAAAACACTGCTATTAAATTTGGATGCAAACATCCCTCACGTCCAATGAATAATACCTCAGCATAACTCGTCATTCTCTGAAATTATTAATTCTTTTACTTTTGCACTATGGGTCTCAGAGTAATGCTATTTCAATGCTCTGTATGTGTGAACGTATGGCAGTATTGACGATAAAGTTGACTTTGACTTTTTGACTTTGACTAATGGGACGTTTCTTATACATATAATCAGCACAATGCTATGCTAGACAGCTTTTTTTTCTCATATACACTGAGAATACCATTACAAATAGTCAATAATTGTTTTATGGGTCCAATGATGGAGTTACATGGAGAATTTATTGTCAAAAGAGTATTTCTAAATGTGTTTATAGACATACTGGATTTTACTTGAGGGGATGTGAAAGCCATGTTGACAGCTTTCTAGATGTAGTACCTGACTATCTGGATTTGCAGGCATAACATCCAGATGGATAGTTTGTAGCCACTCTATTTTCATACTGTATCATACTGCATTTCTGATGCATTTAAGTTAATTTACTGTAATTTCCGGATTATAAGCCACAATGTTTTTCACACGCTTTGAACACCGCTTAAACAGTCTTCTGCTTCTTCTCCTTTTGGCTTTTCTCTTCAGAGGTTGCCCCAGCAAATCAACCTTCTTCTTCGAGACCTCCTGCCTGGCAGCTCCAATTCCAGCATCCGTCTACCAATATATTCACTATCCCTACTCTGTACATGACTGAACCATCTCAGCCTGGCTTCTCTGACCTTCTCTCCAAAATTTCTAACATGTGTTGTCCCTCTGATAGAATCATTCCTGATCCTATCCATCCTGGTCACTCCCGAAGAGAACCTTAGCTTCTTCATCTCTGCGACCTCTAGCTCTGCCTCCTGTCTTTTTGTCATTGTCACTGTTTCTAGTCCATACAGCATCGCCGGTCTCACTACTGTCTTGTACACCTTTCCTTTCATTCTGGCTAATAGTCTTCTATCGCATAGTACCCCTGACACTTTTCTCCACCCATTCCAACCTGCTTGAACACGTCTCTTCACCTCTTTTCTGCACTCTCCGGTGCTCTGGACTGTTGACCCGAGTACCTGAAATCCTCCAACTTTTTGATCTCCACTCCCTGTAGCCTCACCGCTCCACCCGGGTTCCTCTCATTCACACACATATATTCTGTCTTGCTGCGACTAATCTTCATTCCTCTCCTTTCCAGCGCATACCTCCACCTCTCTAGATTTTCCTCAACCTGTTCTTTGCTCTCACTACAGATCACAATGTCATCCGCAAACATCATGGTCCATGGAGATTCCTGTCTAACCTCATCTGTCAGCCTGTCCATCACCACTGCAAACAAGAAGGGGGTCAGAGCTGATCCCCGATGAAGTCCCACCTCCACCTTGAACTTCTCTGTTACCACTACAGCACACCACTGTCTCACAGATAACATACTTTCTCTATTAGCAACTGTAGTACTCTTTCAAGGCATAAAGCCATACTACTGCTCACAAAGGCTGACTTCTGCTCGCTGTCTACGCAGTCCACTTCTCTTTCCCATAACTTCACTGTATGGCTCATCAACTTTATCCCTCTATTGTTGCCATAATTCTACACATCCCCCTTATTCTTAAAAATTGGCACCATCACACTTTATCTCCATTCCTCAGCCATCTTCTTACTCTGTAAGATCTTGTTGAATAATCTAGCCAGAAACTCTACCGCTGCCTCTCCGAGACACTTCCACATCTCCACAGGTATATCATCTGGACCAGTCTTTCCACTCTTCATCCTCTTCAGTGCCATCCTCACTTCACTTTTATTAATCAATGCTACTTTGTGGTCTACAATATTTACCTCTCCTACCCTTGCCTTTCTTTCATTTTTCTCATTCATCAGCTCTTCAAAGTACTCATTCCATCTTCCCGTCACTCTTCTAGCATCTGTCAATATGTTTCCCTCTCTATCCGTAATCACCCGGACCTGTTGTACATCCTTTCCATCTTTATCTCTCTGTTTCGCCAACCTGTATAGATCATTCTCTCCCTCCTTACTGTCCAACCGGGGATACAAGTCATCGTACGCCCTTTATTTTGCCTTTTCTAGCTCTATCTTTACCTTACACTGTAACTCTCTGTACAGTTGTCTGTTCTCTTCAGTCCCCTCAGTGTCCCACTTCTTCTTTGCTAACCACTTTATGTATATACTTTCTGTATATACTCCCGCACTTTCTCAATCCACCACCAAATCTCCTTACGTACTTTCCTTCCAGGCAATAAACCAAGTACTCTCCTACCTGTCTCCCTGATAATATTAGCTGGAGTTGTCCAGCTCTGGAAGCTCTCCCTGACCACCCAGAGCCTTTTTCAGCTCTTCCCTGAAAACCATACAACACTCCGTTTTCAGCTTCCACCATGTACAACTACTTTGCAGTCACTGATCTCTTTCAGATTACCTCATCTATACAAGATGTAGTCTGCCTAGGTGCTCCTACCTGCACTCTTGTAAGTTACCCTACGTTCCTGTCTTTTCTGGAAAAAAGTGTTCACTACAGCCATTTCCATCTTTTTTGTAAAGTCAACCACCATCTGTCCTTCTGCATTCCTATCTTGTATACCAAATCTGCCCATCACTTCTTCATCCCCTATGTTGCCTGCACCAACATGCCCATTGAAGTCTGCTCCAATTACCACTCTCCCATCTCTGAGGATTTTCTGCATCGGTTCATCTAAGTCATTCCAGAACTTCTCCTTTTCCCTCTAACTCACATCCCACCTGTGGGGCATAGCTACTATCAACATTTAGCATCACACCTTCAGTTTCCAGTTTCCAGTTTCAGACTCATAAGTCTATCTGACATTCTTTTCACCTCTAGAACATTCCAGAACTCCTTCAAGATAACTCCTACTCAATTTTTCTTCTTGTCAGCACTATGATAGTACAACTTAAAGCCTGCCGCTAAGCTTCTAGCCTTACTACCTTTCCACCTGGTCTCCTGGACACACAATATATCCACCTTCCTTCTCTGCATCATGTTGACCAGTTCTCTTCCTTTTCTTGTCATCTTCCCAATATTCAAAGTCATTACTTTCAGTCCCAGATTCTTGCCTTTCCTCTTCTCTCTCTGCTTCCAAACACACCTTCCTCCTCTCCTTCTTTGACCCACAGTAGCCCAATTTCCACTGGTACCCTGTAGGTCATCGGTACCAATGGTGGTGTCAACCCGGGCCTCGACCGATCCAGTATAATCTGGTTATTATGTTTAATTCGCATGTTTGGTTTTGGCAGAAAAATGCCCTTCCTGATGCAGCCCTCTGCATTTATTCAGGCTTGGGACTGGCTCAGGGAGACACTGGCCCGTGCCAACCTGAGTCTGCATTACCACAGCTTAAACAATGATGTGGCTAATTTATGGATTTTTTTTAGGTAAAAAACATTAATTGCCAAAACATTTAGCCTCGTCACATCAGGCCATTCAATTTACTATGATATTCTGAGGCTGTTAAATTCCAACACTGAAGAAATTACTTTAATTGTTTTAGTGCGCAGGAGGAAGACAAAGATAGCTATCAGCTGGAGTAGGACAAAGTAGGGATAGAAAATGGATGGATGGAACTTTCCTTGTGTTATTTATTATTAATCTCTTTCATCAGTCATGTTACAGGCACTGTTAGGAAAAAAGCCGCTCCAGTATTTGTGGATGTTTGTGGTATTGTATTTAATTGAAAGTAAAAAAAAGTACAAATGAAAACAAAAGACCGTTTCTGCATAACATCTTTCTGCGTAAATATCTCATGTTACAATGTGGACACCTGCGGCTTATAGACAAGTGCGGCCTATATATGTACACAAGTAATGATAATAATAATAATAATAATAATAATAATAATGATAATAATAATAATGATAACCTATCCTTTATTAACCCCCATGGGGAAATTCGCTCTCTGCAATTTACCCATCATGGATGAACCATGAGCAGTAGGCTGTCGTCGACCAGTGCCAGGGGAGCAGTTAGGGGTCCAGTGTCTTGCTCAACAACACTTAGACGAACCAGGAGGAGCTGGGAATCAAACCATATATTTATTTAGTTGTTTATTTTTAGCGGCTTATATTCAGGGGCGCTCAATAGTCCAGAAATTACAGTAATCTCAAATATCAAGTCAAATAGCTTTAAATTGGTTTAAATTTGCCATACAGATGAGAAACACCTCACTGTTTTCAAAATAGTTATTCTGAATTCTGACACATTTTATGCAACTTATCTGTGTAAAGAACCATGTTTTTCAGTTCGCACTTTCCATCCATCACCAACAGCTTATCCTGCAGTCAGCAGGATCCCAGGGATGCTGGAGCCTATCCCAGCTGTCATTGGGCGAGAAGCAGGGTACACCCTTGACTACCGGGCCACATAAAGAGATGAACAACCTTTCACTCCAGATTCACACACTGGACAATTTTTCCAATGTACTCCAATTAACCTCCTGCATGTTTCTGGACTGTGGGAGGAAACTGGCAAATCTGGCAGAAATTGATGCAGACAGGGGGAGAACATGCAAACTCCATACAAAAAGGCTCCAAGTGGGAATCGAACCAGGGTCCTTTGTGCTGTGTGGCACACACAGCATATATACATATATATATATATATATATATATTTGTCAGATCATTTCATCATTGAAATAACATTAATAAATGAGTTCTATAATGCTATCAGTTGTTCAAGAAAACCTCAATTGGTTGCTTTTGAAAATATAACACAGCATTAGGTCAAAGTCATCTTTGACATCCAATCATAACATATCCAGGCACCAACCTATATATAATCCATATATTGGGCCATTCATCCACACGTCTTTCATGCAGTATTTCTAATTCTGACTGCTCCACTTCCCATTTTAATACCCCATTTCCCCTCCCTTTCCCACTGTGGGACATACATTGCTGGGCAGCATGTGGTTAGCCTTTCTTGCTTCACAGCCTTTCGGCCTCTCAGCACAAAGGACCCTGGTGGGGACCCAACCAGGGGGACCTTTCTGTGTAGAGTTTGTATGTTCTCCCCATGTCTGTGTGTGTTTCCTCTGGGATACTGGAAAAAATTGGGAAAAATGTCCCTGACATTCGAGTGAGTGAATGTTTATCTGTACAAGTGGCCCTGCGATTGAGTGCCGATCAGTCCAGGGTGCACCAAGCCTCTCGCTCGATGACAGCTGGGATTGGCTCCGGCATCCCCTGTGACCCTGAGTGCAGGATAAGCGGCAGACAATGGATGGGCGGACATAGATTGCAAATGGTAGCAGTCCTCTGCTATGCTTGGAAGTTCTCAGCAGTTTATTCTAAAAAAGAAAACATAAATTACTTTAAAATAGTGAACAGCACATAAAACCTTGATGGGAAGCAATAAAAATATTTGTTTTTTCTGTCCTCCAGAGCTCACTGCTTTTCCATAAATTGACCCTTCAGCAAATCATTCACAAACACTCGACTATCATTCTTTGTACCTATTTATTCTCCCACACACCATTTATCTCTTTCATTTTTTTTTGTCTCACTGGCCCTCATGTTACATCTCGCTCCATCTCAGAGTCCTCATATTTCTGTTACTCCATCTCACTCTCAAAAATATTGGCTCTTGATTAAAAACCAAATAAAGTCCAAATGCCAGCCATCAGAGAAAGTCAAAACACAGTTTCCTACTGATGTCATAGCTCCTAGTTTTTAACCTCAAACCTTTGACCAACAACAACTTAATCACAAGCTATAATAACGAAAACAGATCAGGAGTGCCGAGTGTAGACCAAAACAGGAAACAGATAAAACAGATCATGTAAATTCCATCCACCCTTTCCCCCCAAAAGGAATAGAACAGAGCTGACTTTTGTCGCAAGTAAATCATTGGAAGAAAGACTCACAAGCCACATTCTAACTGGCTAAAAATGAATTGTGTCCACTAATTCAACCTGAGCTATTTATGACTTTTCCATACCAGGAGAGGGTCAGTCTTTCTCACGTAACATCCTTACTCGGAATCCCTGTTAATCTGATAATAGAATCATTATATTGGCTGAGGGATTGTTTTTTAAGTTTTCGGTCTGAGTGCTGACATTTTAATGTGCTGGTCAGTGCTCAGATTGTGTCCAGCGGGATAAATAGGAATTGCGTTTTCAGCATTCTGTTTAACTTTCTCAGTCTGTAACTGTTTTCTCTGGTCACCTAGTAAATATTTTGAAAAGGGGCTTCCAGTTGGACAGGTTCAATGAGAAGATTGCAAAAAATATTCTGCCCTGGCTCTTTTGTTATTGATAGAAATTCAAGTAAAAAATAACCAAGACCTGTTTTTTAAATAAAATGCCATGCATACTTTGGTGTTGTCAGTATTCACTTATGACTTTGATGGAAAATATGTCAGTCCAACTGAATGAGCTGTAACTTTGTCTCATGTCAACTTTATTATAAACTTGTGAGGTCAATTTCACAAAAAAGTTCATGAAAATCTACTTAATCAGGATTCATAATTTTTCTGCTGGCTCCAAAAGTTCTCAAGAGGCAGGCAAGCAAGCATAGGCTTTAAGTTTGGTAAAAATGCCAGTAGAGATCATCTATGAAGATAAAAAAATAGGAGCTGGTACCTGAAGAGGTAAACATGACCACTGTCATCAATTAAACCAGAACAGGAACAGATAAAAAAATTTACAAATCAGTGTTGTCTCCCTTCTGGTGAAGTTGTGACTGCTAACTTTTTCCTGACACACACATCAATGATCAGCGAGGTTTCCAAAGGCCAGAGGTAACTGAAGATTAAAAATACATTAGTGTGCCCTACAAGTTCTAATGTGATGTAAGTTAAATATTGTTCAGAGAAAATTATAGGTCTCTGTACTCATATAAATATGAAATACTGACCAAGTATATAAAGATGGTTCTTTTTTCAGTCATTCATGATCTGTCTGCCAGTATTTAGATTCAATGTAAAAATAGATGTGATTTTTATTAATTCCAAGATTTATCACATACCACTTTGTTACATGGTATTTAAAGATGTTATTGGCTTTGCATTTCTTAATGAAAACTATAATTTACAAGGAAATATGAGAGTAACAGAATATTTGTAGTACATAACATGATATTTAAAGTAAATAGAAAAAAATTGAGTCTATTCCAATCGTAATCTTTTTATTATCGTAATAAAAATACAACCGCCAGTAAAAAATGTTGTATTTTAAGGATGCGTGACTTCACCCTGCCGTTACCCTTTTTTTTTACACTTTTAAAGGGTTCCACACCCATCTCTAAATGCGTATCCATCTGGTTTTTGAAAAGAATTTTGAAAGATTAGAGAGGTGAATTATGGTATTCTTATGTATTGTCTCCTAGCCATGACTCCAAGACTCTTGTGTTGGACCTTGAGCCTACTGGGCTTACTCTGTGCCATCTCACCTTCCAATTCTGCTGACAACAACGAGAACTCTGTAACCACAGACAAGGGACTCACCTTCAGCCATGTCTACAAAATTGACATGGCAGGGAACTCGGGCTGTAAAATGGAGCAACTCCCAACCTCTGATGAAGCAGGTCAGAAGCAAAACTGTCAAGATTAAAAAACAGCACATTGTCATTGACAGATTAGTAAGATATACTCTATATGTTGACTTAATGTTCTCATTGTAGGTGCTCTGATGGAGACAAACATGAATGGAGAGAATGACATTGTCTTCCGACACAACATCAGGCTGCAAACAACCAAGTGTGACTGTGAGGAGTCTGAAAGCTTCAAGGATCTTTTGTATAGAGTTAATGGGTTGGAGGAGGAGGTCAATTACCTAAAAACTCAGTGTGCACAAGGATGTTGTGGCAGAGGTGGAGCAGCAGGTAAGCTCTGTCACAGCTTACTGCTGGGTTTCTTGTTGTTTATTTCCTATTATTTTTCTAAAGCTTGAGTGTGAAGTAATATAATTAGGTCAGTTACAGGCATTAACTTGATAATCTACCCCAAAATATTTCTTCTGCATCTACATCTCTAGGTGTGGACACCAACTGCAGCGGTCATGGTACCTACCAACATGATTCCTGCAGCTGCCTCTGTGATCCAAACTGGGAAGGCCCAGACTGCTCTGTGTCTTCGTGCCCTGATGAGTGCAATGACAATGGCCGCTGTGTAGATGGGAAGTGTATTTGTCATCAAGGATATACAGGAAATGACTGTAGCCAGCTGACATGTCCAGGCAATTGTAACGACAAGGGGAGATGTCTGGATGGAAAATGTGTATGCTTCCAACACTTCAGTGGTGAAGATTGCAGTGTCCAGAAGTGCCACAATGACTGCAGTGGCAATGGCGGCTGTGTAAATGGCCAGTGCATCTGTGATGAGGGCTTTTATGGAGAAGACTGTTCAATAGGTAAAGTCATTCAAATGCTTAACAACAGCTTTTTAAAATCCTATTTTCTACATTGACATGCTGGACATGGTGGCAGTTAAGCTATGGGCCACTGATACTAAAGGCCTCCGCACTTTATATTGGTCCAAGAGAAAATGTTAGTTGCAGGGACAGACTCAAGACAGGGTTTCTTGTTTAGTGTCAGCTAGTTCCAACGATGTGTATTTTTCCATGGTGCGCAGTTTAATCACCATTTTTCCAAATGTAGTTTCTTGGACGCAAAGTACTCGCCTGTGACTGCACACAGAAGTTCTGATTGCTTGTAGTGCTGCTTTCAGGTAATATAAGTTCAATGTCAGTACAAAAGAGAAGAGGATGAAGCAAAGTAGAGAAGAAAATAACTTGAATCTTGAAAAAAGGTATCTATACCTAAGAGCATTACAATACCAGGGAATCTGATCATAGACTAATGAAAACCAAGGGACTTTTAAACAATTTTAGAATAATGATTGCAAATTTATGTAACTATACAAGTGCACAAATGTGTTCTCCAGTAGCGATGTGTTCTTGTAATGGCAGCTATGGTAAAGTCTTCAGCCTCTAGCTGAGTAAAACATCTGGAGATTGACTTGTGAGGTGACTTGCCCTGTGAGATCAATCCAGAATGTGCAGGATGTTGCAGCAGAACAAACACAATTCATCTTTGTCTTCTCACCATGAGTGATATTGTTGAATTGTCACCTGCTTAACTTAATAAATAGAGTGGTGCGCAGCAAAGTCCGGTAGTAATAAATTAGGAATTGTTAGCAACCTGTATTTCACAAGTGCTCTTGGTATCACTAGAACCTGGTGCTGCCCAGCACTGCTAGACAACGTTGCTTTAACTCATATAAGTTTTCCCTCCAGACCACAAACTGTTTGGTTGAATTTAAGAGTAGATAACTAATTCCATTACCAAAGTGTATTTGATAATTATGAAAGGCAACCCAAGGGTAATTCCAGCATACTTCTGTGATATTATAAGAATCTGACCAAAGGTTATTGTAGCTTCAGCAATTGGTGTGATGCTCTTTCAACAGGCACATTAGGTCCCTTCCTGGATTTTGGTCCACATAAGTTTAATGAGTGAATTTCACATCATACCTTTGGAATGAAAGAAGGCATTTAATTTAAAACCGAACAAACAGCAAAGCAACAAGGTCCACACTTTGGGATTGTGATGGTTTCCAGACCAGACACTTTTGTGAGGGTGTGTCCAGATTTTATAACTTTGTCAATTGTTCTTCTCTACAGAAGCGGCTTTATTAATAATCCATATAAGAACAGCCTATACTTATTCCAAAGCACAATCCACACTCAACAAAGACTGCCTGCAATCAATTTCAGGTTCTGAATCACATTTTTTGAAGAACATCAATAGTTCACTCTTCACCATAGCGGGGCAACTGTCGGTAATTTAAATCTATCAAGCTGTGTTTTGCTCTTCTGAGGTAGAGGGTAGTTGAAGCCAGACAGTTTCGTGTGTCCGTGCTATTGAAAAGATGTGGCTCAGTGTCAGAGGAAAAGTCAGGGTGGAGCAGTGGGAGGTGAGAATAACATAGTGTGTTGATTTTAGGTGTGAGTAATAAAAGTAGTAATAAGCAGTGGGAGAAGTGCAGCCATCTCTTATTTAATGTGGCTACTTGCCATTTCAACACCTGGATGACAAATGTCAAACTGATTTCTGTGTGATGATTCGGTGCATTATGTTTTTAGCATGTGCCACAGTTTGAATAGTGCTGTTTAACGCAATACCATTGATGCTGGGTAAATGATAAAAATTGATAGTAATTACTTTTCATTTAACATCTGAGGAGGACCTCAATAAATAGAATAGTAAGCGTTCCCTGATGCATCCTTTGAACATAGTTTTAAAACCATGATCAATGTTAAAAATATTCTTAATTAATTTGTTCACGTAGATGCTGTTCAGTGTGTGTTCTTCTAGTTGCCTGCTTCGTCAATATTTTTCAATCAAACAATCACCAATCTCCTTTAGATTCAGCTTTTTATGATCTCAGTATGATGATTTATTTACTATAGCCATTCTGTAAAAAAAATTCAGATAACAATTGTCAATTGTTCTGGAAAAATAATCAATTATCTGATAAGTTGGTCAAGGTCAAAAGGACTGAATTATAGAGATCATGGATCATATCTGTACCATATGTATATTCTATCCATCCATCCATTCATCCATCCGTTTTCTGACGCTTATCCTGCCAACCCGAACATTGCTGCAGGGTTGCAGGGATGCTGGAGCCCTACCAGAGGCAGGGGTACAACCTGGACTGGTTGCCAGTCAATCGCAGGGCCACATATATACACAGAAAACCCTTCACTCACTCATTTGAGACCATTTTCACCATAACATGCGGCATGTTAATTGAAAAAATATGTGGGTGTCTATATATGTGGCCATGTGGGAGGAAACCAGAGAACACCCACACAGACCATGCAAACCACAACCAGAAATGTCTCCTTGTTGGAACTGAACCAGGGTCCTTTGAGCTGTAAGGCCAAAGGACCCTGGTATGTATTGGCTTTCCTATTATATTTACACCAGACTCCCACCCATTTCCCTGTTTCTTCAATTCTACCACCATGTACCGTGTATAGCCATGAAGGTTGGCGTGCCTGTAAGGATGGACCTTTTTTACAAATATCAGATTGTGCTTTACCGCATAGATAACCTTGGCTTTGAATTTGCTGTTGTATCGGCTCTATTGACCGAATACTCTATAGCTCTGATGAAGGCTTTTTTTTTAGCAGACTGATTCAATGATAATTTTGCAAATTTTTATGTTTAATGATAACTTATGCTAACTCACTACCCTCTTGAACAACAGTATAAATGGATCTTGGTCTCATTGCCAAAGGTTACTCATCACAAGAGCTTTAGCTCATCATAATCTTGGTGTAAAAACTATGTTGAACACTTAAACTTTGACATACTAATATTTTCAGTTTAATCATATTTTCTCTTGATGGTTTATAGATCATCATTCTCAAACTAGGCTTGAGTTGCCAGGATTCAGCCCCTTCATCAGGACTGTGTTGATGCAGTATTTAAGATTAGAACAGTGACTAGATTGAGTTTCTTTTTGGGTGGGAATGGTCTCTGGGGTTGCATGAATGCAAAACCATTTGTGGATTATGCTTGTATTTCTGGGGAGAACAGCAAGCTGTCTGCTTTGGAGGACACTCTAGAGGTTTGCACCTTCCAGTTTAAACCTCTCCAAAACGAAACCAAGACTTCTTTCTTTTTGCAGCTGATAGCAATTAGCCTGGCAAACAGAAGTATCTACTGCGCTCAAATCTAATTTTTCCCTGCAGATATGTCTTTCCTCACTCCCATTCCAAGCCGTTTCATGAATACTGATCCAATCAAAACAGGTTATCTAATACAGGGTTGGTTTGATATTAGGATTTGTCAATATCTACGAGGAATTGGGAAAGCATGACATGTTTTGAATGTTTTTCATGCGTTTTATAGGCATTAAATTGGTTTTAAAGGCCATGTATAACATTTCTTACATCTGTATATTGTTTTGTTAAATTTACTTCTTTTTCCAATTATTAATCTCTGAAATAGATCATTCATTTACTGGTTTGTAATTAATGCTAATCTCAGTTTATGAATGGTAAGTAGATCAGTTTTAAAACATGAAAAAAAATGATACTATAATAAATCTGCTTACAAATTGAGGAGAAATTTATGTTAGATGCTCTTTCACTTTCATATTTCTTTATGAGTAAATGCTGATAAATAATTTAAGACATATTTTATGATCTGTCATACTGTACTAAATGACTAAGAACCTAAATGTCCTTTCCTTTGAAAAATATAAACATAAAAGATAAATCATTTAACAAAAACATCATTTATTAACTATTTGTCAGTTCACAAATTGGTTAATAATCCAGCTCCTCTATCTCTGTCTTCTTCAGTCCTCAGACCTAAGGGTTTTAGGCTGGTCAAGGCGACTGATGTTTCTCTTCTTGTTGAGTGGGAGTCGGTTCGTGGGGCACAGTATTATATTTTGTCATATCATCCCAGAGACCAGAAGAATGCCATGGAAAAGGCAAGTATTTGAGTGATCCTTGTCCGTTTGATTTGTAATTATTTTCCTTTGATTGCTTTCTAATGCCCTTATCAAGTTTCAAATCCTGGATGGTCAGTGAAGTGAGTACATAAGATGTTATAAAGTAGGAGGGATATGATGATAATCATTGCTCCTCTTCCCTTTGACCATTTGTAACCTAGATTCAAGTTCCCAACACAGAAAACGCATACCTCATCACAGGACTGATTCCCGGGGTCACCTACATTGTCCAGATACGAGCTGTCATCAAGGGCATCCAGAGTGAATCAGAAAAGATCAGAGCTACCACAGGTGAGCGAGGAGAGATGGATTTAGGCCTCCATAGCTAAAAATGACCCAAAACTGTACATAGTTTTTTCTCTTGGCAGTTGAACAAAGTGATCCCAAATGTGTCATTGGTTTAAAAAAGCAGGACAATATTTTGGCAGAGAGGCCATGTATTTCCAGTGGTCTGACAGGTTTATTTGGATTATTTGAGGATTAAATGATCACATTAAAAGAAAATCCAACTGCAAAGTGTAAAGGATGAAAACACTTGTTTCAGAATCATACATGTTCAACACACAGATTGGTTGTAGATTACAATGTTTTAGGCAGGGGGAAAAAGTGGAAGCAGAAGGATCATTTTAAGTCTTATAATATTTTCATTCAAGTCATGGCAAATACAGTCATATCCTTAAAGTATATATTTCCATATCATTCAAATCAGTCTCACTTGTATTTCATATCTCAGTAAATGATTTGCGTAATGTTCACAAATCAAAAAAGTTCTTTGGAAACATCAAAGTTAGCGTAAATTAAAAAGGAAATGACTCCAAGGATGCGTTTTATGGAAATGAGACATCCTCTCAGATGTGGTCAGGGACAGATGTGAAAATAACTGTAAACTGTTAACACAAGAATTTGGGGGTTTGATAAAGAAAGACACAGAACAAGAAAAGGAAGAAATTGAGTTTAACTCTTAAGTGTGGTTAGTCTGGTTTACCACGGAAAATCCAACAGAAAAATAAAATTCCTGTACGGGTCTGAGAAAAACACCATCATCTCATTTAATGATTGTGTGAGTACAAAGTGAGGGATAGATATGGGTTAAACACTTCAATCTAATCTATATCTACAGGGTGTATAAGAGGACTTTTTTTTCCTTTCACATCATGAAAAACAGTTACCTGACATTCAAACTGTACTTGCACCCTGTTTTATTCAAATGGATCACATTTGTTCTGCCTTTTTACGCCATGTGTGCAAATTAAGAAATGGTACAAATTGTGCAAATTTAGGAATGGTAAAAACATTTCTTCATTTTCTCTCTCTTACTCTCTTGCATCTCTCTTTTTCTCCCTCTATCTTCATACACCCTAAGTCTTTACAGATAAATTTCCCCATATTTACATTGCACCTAACCAAGTCAACATAATTTTTACTACTTTTTTTTGTTGGTACAGACCGTTTTTCAAAGAAATACCAGTAATATTGGATTCAGACCCATTGTCAGCAGCATCAACTCCAACACATATACAATTGCCAAATATGTGGCAAAGATTTTGTCACCTATGACTGGTAACACCAAACACCATATCCAGAATTCGCAAGACTTTGCCAGTAAGGTCAAGCAGATCAGGCTGGACCCTGATGAAACCATGGTGTCGTACGATGTAACCTCACTATTCATACGTATCCCCACATTGGATACAATCGCGGCAGAGAGGGAACACCTTGTTAAGGACAACACGTTGAGAAACAGAACAAAACTCTCCACGGATCACATTTGCACCCTACTGGACCTTTGTCTACAGACCACATGTTCCCAGTTCAACAGCCGCTTCTACCAGCAAAATCATGGATGTGGCATGTGTTCGTCTGTATGCCCCATAGTGGCAAACCTATACATTGAGGAGGTTGAAAGCAAGGCCCACGCTTCATTCAGTGTGAATGTAGTGTATGCTGTCACTTGCACTGAGGATTGTCACAATGTCTACAATGGAGAGACCCAACAACCTCTTCACAAACGGGTGACCCAGCACAGGAGACCCACCACTTCAGGACAGGACACCGCGGTCCACCTACACCTGAAGGACAAAGGCCATTTTTTCGAAGACAGCAATGGCCGTATGCTGGCCAGAAAAGACAGATAGTTTGAGAGAGGAGTCAAAGAAGCCATCCTTGTCAAAACAGAAAAAACATCTCTGAACATAGCAGGGGGCCTCGGACACAACGTTTCCCATACAACATACTGGAATCAATACCAAGATGGATTTGCACACACGGACCAAGAATATCTGCACCCTCCAAACAACCAGGAAAGACCCAACACCAGAATCAGCCCCCAGTAACGTCCACATGAGTTTCAGTTCCTGGGATCCAACAGGTTTCACTCCTCTGTTTAGCTTTACCTATTCACGTTCCAGTCAAGGTTATCCCACTAAATTGCTCTTTTGTTCCATCGAACAACACCCCCATTAGCATAACAACCCCCTCAGACCTAGTTTCTGTAGATCAACTCTTCCATTTACACAATGAGCCACCATAACCTAGACTTGGCCAAAACCCTGGCAGTTATATTCAGAAACTCCTCATAGGTCATTAGAACTGAAGAAGCCTCTTGGATGAAGGGTGAAATATCTTCAAATGAAGAAATTCAAGTCCATTTGCCAAGACAAGAATGTTTCGACGAGAATTGGGAAATAAAGCAATATCATCACCTTAACTTATGTCTCAATTGGAAATTGACGGTTAAAGGTTGAATATAAAGGTCATGTACTAGAGCACATGAGAAATGATTAGGAGAGGACAGTTTAGAAGATTTAGCCTGTTTAAGTATCATGAGCTCATTGTCGATTGTCATTTCACACTTCCATTTTGAAAATGTCTTTACTATATATGCCTGCATTCTGCCCAGATGTCTCAAGTATTGACGATATACGAGTTGTTGACCAGACAGAAGTCACAATCGAGGTAGACTGGAACAATCCGCAGACTGGAGTGGATCACTTCAGGCTCACACATACTGACCCAATAGGACAGGAGGAGGTGACAGATATACAGGGGAGCCAAGAGGCCCGTACGAAGCACACTATTGTAGGTCAGTATTGAAACAGATTAATATTAGCAAGCTTGTTCGTGCATTCCATGAAAAATCTGTGATGAATTTTAATTGCTTTTTGTTACTGTAGACTGCCAACACCTCATTTATGTCAGATTCTATTTTAATCAAATGCATCTTTCTGCAGGTTTGCTGCCAGGAACTGAGTACCTCATTTCAGTGCAGGCCATTAAAGGGACCACTGAGGGAAAAATGTCTTCTGTTATCGGTGTCACCGGTCAGTACCAACACTATCATATTTAAACAAATATTTCTCCTCCCTTTAGGAAATAACAATCTCTTCATGCATCACCAACTAAAACTATTGAGCTGGACCTCAATTCTGACCCTCCAATGATTACAACATGGGTGGCCACCATGGGGATGTTCTTGCAATAATATCAGATTCTGTAATATCTGGCTAAGTTACTGTAATTTTGTAGAAACTGCTCCTTTAGTAAAGTCCATGTATTATCAGTGAACACAAAATGGGTCCAGTTTTCCTGACATGAATTACCACTGAATGGGAAATTGCATTCAGACTCCATTTACGTTCAATGTGTTTCTGAATTGAATGACACTTAAAATGATTGATCTGACACTTGTGGACCCGAACACATTCACAAAACAGTGAGGAAATCCATATAACACTTTGAAATGGCTATGGGAACACAGAAAGGCTCTTGGCCACTATGAAGCCCCCTATAATTCACTAGTGGTTAGAATTAAATTGGAAAAATACATCTGTCACACATAGTACTGGTCTACCAAATGATACAATCCACCACACTCAGTCTGTGATAATTTGATGATAGATTCAGCCAGTACATTATACAGTTATGGGGTTAATAACAGAGAGCTTTAAAACATTATAATCTGGACTTGTTTTAGTGGAGAGCATGGTCAGGTTAGGGAAATCTAATATGACTGGTGAAATAACTACAAGATGCTCCCTGATGGTTAAGGTGCGAATGTTTGTGATTTAGTGAGTCTGGCTGATAGTGTTGAATGGTGGTGGTATTGGAAGGAGTCATGGTGAAGTGAAATTCATACTATTGTTTTTCTTCAACATCTGTTCTTGATATTTGGTTCCTTTACTGGTAATATTTAACTGACAAGTGTTTCCGCTTTGATAAAAATAGTCTTAATGTCACACTGTTATTCTGTCTATTTCAGCTGTTGTATATTCTTTCTGCCTTATTTCCCTAATCTCTCTACCTTCACCTCCTCTCTCTGTTGTACCTGAGTGTATAATCAGTTCAGCAACAGGTTTCAGGTCAACGGCTCTTCTGTCTTTGACCCCGGGGCTGCCAATTTAATGGTTTTCAGTCATCAGGTATTTTAGAGACTAATCTCTCTTCTTTTGAAGCCAGTTAGGTACTCAAGAGCCCTCTGCCAGGGCTAATCTTTTTTTCTGTGAGAGTGTCACCTTCTCGTAAAGTAATTGCATGTGAGTATATATGTGTGTGAATGTGGTAATCTCCACCAGACAGACACTGGCTTGTCTACGTTCCAGAAGCTACAATCCTTCATTTTAGGTGTTGCACGGAAAAGCTTTTAGAGGTGATTGAAGAGGATAGTCTTTAGCTCTGCTTGCCAACAAGGATTTGCAGGTTTCCTTGGGGTTGGCATAGTGGAAAGGAGATTATCTCTCTGAGCAGGCTGTTTACCTTAGGTCTGCATGGTTATAAGTGGTGGAGATACAGAGAACTTAAGACAAATGTAGAATATATACAAAAAACCACAGCAATGTAACACGAGATTGTGATGCGTAAAGACCGAGAGCAGGCTAAAAATAAGACCAGGGACAAGATGGAATAAAATGAGAAAGCATTCGGGAATAAAAAAAGAACAAGCTCAGCCATAAAGCCCGTTTTTCACTAATATAATGCGTTGTTGTTATATAACAATAAATGAAAGTGTATCTGTGCGTGCTTGCGATGTGTGTGAGTGCAAGCCTGCACCAGTGCACGTGTGTGTGTGTGTATGTGTGTGTGTGTGTGTGTGTGTGTGTGTGTGTGTGTGTGTGGCAGTATCGTCTACATTACCATCATATCCAAAAAAAAACTTGCCTACATTTAGGAAAACACCATAATCAAAAGAATATGTACTTGCAGCAGACATTTTGGTCGGTAACATGCCTGGAGTTTGTAGGGCGTAAAAACGTAACATTTCACGTCTGCTGCTGCAAATTCAGATTCAATAAAGTCTAAACCAGGACCTCATGAGCAAAAGCAGATGGATATGCAGGAGGAAACCAATTTTGTGTCTTTTGTACTTGGACTCTGTACAATTTTATATGGTCCAGAGGGAGTATCCTGTCTGTCAAACTTAACCATCAAATACTGTTTAAACGGGCTGTGTACGTATGAGAGAGATTTTATAAAAATAAAAAAGATTGATAAAGAGTTCATGACATGATCAAGTCAGATGTACTCGTCATGGACTCTTTCCTGTCCCCAAGAAATGACATATATTCATATATATAACTGTGTTTAGACAGACTGAATTTTTCAACAAATCGAAAAAAAACAAATACAAGTTCTATTAAAATACAACTTCCCCCAATATCTATGAAAAGAAGATGATGTCCAGATAAAACACATTTTAAACAGAATTCTCAAGTTTATATTTCCTTCAAATGGAATTTTACATTTTCTACAATTTCTAAGTCATTACAACAAAAACATCAATGAGCACATGCATGTATTCAGATTAATCAACACATGGGTTCGATGAACATAATCATATGCCAGTTTTTTTTTCAGCGTCTTAATACCATCATATATTTATGAACAAAACCAAAAAAATATTTATTCAGCACAGCTAATGATTTTTTAGGTAATTGAGTTAATTCAGGAAACATGTTTCTCATCATCATGTCCACAAATAATATCTGCATTTAAAATGGAGAAGAGAAGATGAAACAAAGTAATCAAGATGAATAAAATTTGGCATTTGGTGATGCTGGATGGTTCCCCGGAAATTTTTTCCCAACATACAAAACAAAAATGATACCAATCTATGTGTTTACATTTTTTTCAACCTTCACTCATAAAAATTGTTGTAAACATGTCACAATCAGATAGTTATTTACATTCACATTAGAAAAAAGACACAGAATCCATTTCCCCCTGAAAAAATAAAATATTCACAAATAAAACACATATTTTTATGTATGTCATGATCACAGAAATCCAGGTTGTGTTTCCTGTTGTCACAATTCACAGAACCAGGTATTTCCATATGTGCAAACTTACATTTTTTGTGTGAGAAAAAGACAACATTTTTGTGACCGGTTATTTAAATATTCCCGATGGGAGTGTCAAAAAGGTTAAAAAATGTGTTGACAAATACAATGATTATTACATTTTCATGCAAATATGTTTTGAATAGAGAGATGCATTGCCTTTTTGATGATTCTGTAATGACTGAAAAAAAGTCAGGCAGACCATGATAAATGCATGATAAATACATAGGCTTTTATAAAATTCATACATTTTGTCATTGAACATAATGGATTACTGGTAAAACATTTAGACTGCTGTGAACGGTGCACAATAAAATATAATATTATTCCTGGTGCACCCTTGTGAAGAAATGACTCCCGATAGAAATGTGTACCATTGATTTCACCTGCATATTCATCATATCACTTCCACTTTGTAGCAAGGCTGTGAGGCTGAAAATGATACTGTTGAGCACACCCTCTGTTATTGATCAGAACTGCTGTGCAGCTCTATGATCGTTGCTACACAGCCAGTGGGGCAGAAAGTATCTTTCAATTAAATCATCATTTATTATCAATAAATTAATAGCAAATGCTTGCCAACTATAGGTTGACAGCGATTCTTTGAGATAAGATTGAATAACATACTAGATGGATAGAGGAAGCTGTTAAATGATCCATACTTGCTGAAATTATGAAAATCATTTCCTGCATACAATTTCAAAATGTTATCAAATGATCAAATAGCAAATGTGGCTAAAAGGTCAAAAGTCACTTCCGAATCCTTTAAACTGTTAGATTCTTTCATGTCCGTCTTTCGGTATTTCAAGTTTATCATCCATCTGTTTAAAATAAAATCATGAATTGAAATGACTGTTACAGAACACATCTTTAATTTAGTACTTTTCCAAGACCTAAGTTCTTCCTGATGCTGCACCACAAGTGCCATTAAGCAGTGTCTATTCTATTTCTGTCTTTTTCCAGATAGACAATGCAAATCTTTACAATAGTCATTCTAAATGTGTAAATTCCATAAAGATGTTTTCACATGATGAATGGATCTTTGCAAGTGTGTTATATAGTTTGTGTGAGGCGATTATACAATTTAGTGATATGTAACTCTTAGAAAATATTATTGCTTTTGGTGTGTACTTCATAGCAGACCTCGAAGCCAAACAGCTGCTAGCAAATCCACTGCACGGAGTGTATTGAGGGACAAAAGGGTGGTTTAGTAGAGAGTTGCATGGTTCTTTCCTTCCGCAGGATGTATCATCAATCAGTTTTCATGACGCAGAGTCTGCGGTGACTCAAGACTGACCTTGACTGAGCTGCTGCCACAGAGGAATAATCCCCTAATGATGATTGCTTTTACATTTCCCTGCACTTCCTCTGTGTCTTTGGTTGGTCCTCTTATAATGTTCCTCTTTCATCCCCCTCCCCTACATCGCTTCAACCCCCCCCTTCCCCCCTCACTTTGTCGCTCTGTATCTTTTCCTAATAGTGATGGAGAACTGTTGATTGCTTCATCCCTCTGATTAAGTCTTTTGTATCTCTTCACTGCTTTAGACATTGATGCTCCAACAAACCTGTTCACGACTGAGATAACCGAGGACACTGCAACTGTTTCATGGGATCGAGTCCGGGCAGAGATAGATGGCTATATGCTGAGTTACACCTCCTCTGCAGGCTCCAGTTCTTCAATTCCTGTAGGAAGTGACATGACCTCCTACAGGTTCATTGGCCTAAAGCCAGGAGTTCTCTACACTTTCTATGTCTGGGCCTACAAGGGAGACAAAGTCAGCAGGAAGAGCTCAACAGAAGCTGAAACAGGTAAACAGGAATTCAATGATGGATTTATGTTTTTGATCAATTGAGTGTGTGTGACAATAAAAAAAGCTTCACGCACAAGGGAAGATCTATTGTTTGATATTGAGTTGGCAGTAACTCCACAAAGACAAGTCACAGATAAGCACATCAATGTTTTTGATCTCGGATGTGCCTTTGCAATGTAAAATAAACCCGGATAGGTTTCCCTCCTCCCTTTCATCCATCATATTCTCAAACGTGTTTCTCTTATGCCTTTTTTAAAGTCTGCGAAAAATATATTTCAAGTATCTCATACAACAAGCCTAGATATTCCACTTGTACAATGGCCCAAATGGTTTCCGTTTCATGCTTTATGAGCATAATTTCAGCATCACTTTCCTGGCATGTGAGTGAATGTCAAAGTTAAAAGCATCAATGTAGACATTTAGCACATTAACCCCTCTTTGGCTAAATGCCAAGAGGAAAACAAACCTTTACTGAAAAGGGCAATTTAACATAATTAGGGTGGACACCTAATATATGGTTTTGTGCTATGGCCTGGGGATGAATTGCTGTTAGATGTTTGAGAGGCGTGAATTTCTCCTGCTCAACAAAAGCTGCTATAATTTGTTACCCCTCTCATGTTACATAGCTTAATCCTGCTAATGTGAATCTGTCTGCTTGGATTCATATTCAGACATGGATGCAATATTTGAAAATGCTTAAATGGGACATGAAAATGTTTTATCACATGTAGTGGAAAACAAAAGCATTATTTTTTCAGAAGTGTTCAGAAGAATAGCGCAGAAGCAGGAAGTCTTATGCAATCCTGACCCACTATTTTAAATGTGTTTATCCATTATTCTGTTTTTTTATGCCCCATTTCAACCTTTTTTTTCCTAGAATCAAATTTAATGAGGGAAGCAGAGAAGTTAGCTCCAATTACTTAGCTCCAACATCAAACAGTAGAAGCATGCATGCAAATATGTTAAGTCACCAGAAAGTCTCCCTGTTAGTGGGAGATCAACTGATGATCTGATGTTATATTTGTAATCCTATTGGAGTAGCAAGAGTTATACCTTTAGATAAAGAGAAAGGTGAGACTGAGGTGTTGATGTGTAATTCCTCGTTATAAAACAGCTATCCATATTTAGCTACGGAAACTACTACAGATTGCTACAGTACAAAGTAAATCCACATTTCCCTTTTCTGCCTCAAGGAATTATTCACTGTTTAACCTCTGCTGTCGGCAATATGTAAATCATGACTGCATAGTTGGCTTTACTCTTTAGCTATTAATTTCACTCATCTGTAACCTGCAATCCTCATGCTTTAATTACAATGTGATCTGATGTCGAACTCAGAATTACATCACAGTTCACTTTGACTGGTTTAGGAAGTGTTCAAATTTCTCACAATGGGACTTAGAAAACACTGCTTGAATAATTTTGGAGTCAAAATAACACACATTTCAATTATAACATTTCAGTCATTGATAAATCAGTCAATTTGTTTTCAGTCTGTGTGGCTCAAAATGGCTGTTAACAACAAGAAACAAACAAAAAACAGCTTCAGTCATCATTCAAGGAATGTCTGTGAGGCAGTCATTTGTACTTAATTCATTTAACATCATATCATAATGAAAGACATCTTATTGAAATTAAAGTCGAACTGATTTGTTGAGAAAAAATGTTAAAAGTTCATAACCGACACTTTATATATGAAATTATTGGGAACTATATTGATTTATATGAGTTATATTAATAAAATGTGGATACTGTCGTGAATGCACTGGATGCAATCAGTTTTAGCATTTTTGGAGACTATTCTAACCACAATTTCCCATGCAGAGCACGATGCTCCAACTAACTTCTCGGTACAAGATGAAACAGAAACCAGCTTCACTGTGTCTTGGGATCACGCCCAGGCAGATGTAAATGGCTACATCCTTACCTACAGTTCTTCAGAAGGCTCAAGTGAAGAAATCCCAGTTGGGCCCGACAGTACCTCTTACCTGATAAGGCACTTGAAGCCTGGGGTCCTCTACACCGTCTACATCTGGTCTGTCAAGGGACTTAAAGCCAGCAGGAAGGTCTCGACACAAGCTGAGACAGGTCTCACATTTCACACCGTTTGCTCAGATATGAAAAAAATATTTAAAGAGCTCCCTTTTTCTTACATCAACATCAAAATAAGAAAATATTTTCCTCATGAGATTTAACAGTATACAGATGTGTGAAACACAAAAATCTGGTTTAGTGAGGTCACCTTGGGCAGTCCTGAACAGTTTTAGTCATTTTTGGCATGGACTGGATGGATATCATTCATTTTTAGGATTATCACTCAGCCAGTTTGATAGTGATGGTGCAGTGAGTTACTGAATGTCATTGTTTGAATACCCCCTTATTAATTTATGGAAGGATTTACATCGATCCTGGTCGTCCATTTGAATTGATTTGCCCGTCTGTATATTATTTTCCATCGGTAGTAACATTTAACATGTAACCTCTCCTTGAAGAATTGGTTGCTCCTGCTAACCTCTTAGCTCGAGATGAAACAGAATCCAGCTTCACTGTGTCGTGGGATCCGGTCCAGTCAGAAACTGATGGCTACATCCTAACCTTCAGCTCAGTTGAGGGATCTAGTGAGGAAATCTTTTTAGGCCCAGACACCAACTCTCATAGCCTGACTGGCTTGAGGCCTGGAGTCCTCTACACTGTGTAGATCTGGGGTGTCAAGGGAAACAAAGCCAGCAGGAAGAGTTCAACACAAGCTGTGACAGGTGTCAAAACCTATGGAACCTCACCTAGCTCAATATGTTAATATTTCATTGAATTCTAATATGTATTCCGTATACTGTGTGCCGTATTGTTTCTTATTGGTTGAATTGGCGGATATTGTGAAGATCCCACTTTTTTTGATAGCGATCCCCTCTTCTCAAATTTGTAATAGTGTATTTTTTCAATATGTAATGCGTTATAGTTGTTGATTTTTTTTGGTTAAAGCAGTCTTCCGTTGGACGGTTCATCCAGGTGCTTGCCAAATGCTTTATTTAGGTCCTGGTAAACCATCATAGACATCCTCTCCTCAAGTACATCAAGCGACCTCTTTTGCAAAATTATCAGCCTATGGCGCAAACCTGCTCCTGTGAATGATTTTAGGAGAGAAGTAAACATTTTTTAGGTATTAAAACGGCTTCCTGTAATGAGCAGTCAAAGATTCACCATCTGGAGTTGATGATATGCCGCCATCATTTTGTCTATCTTGTGTTTTTCCAAGATAGTGGGTGCTTGGTAAAAGGTAGGACTAAGCCCATCTTACAAAACCTATTTTCCTGTCACTACCTCTCTGAGTACATTAGATTAACTCTGCTTCCATTAGATTAACATCAACTACCATGTGACAGACTTATTCATCAAATTGTGATAAGTCTTGATAATAAGGTCTATTTCAACTTTTACCTTCATTATTTTTTTGCCCGGATTCATAAAGAAAAAACACAAGGGTTATTATTTTTCTTCTCAGTTTAATACAAAACAACAAATCTTGCAGTTTGCATTGTAAGTACATTAACCAGATCTACCGACATCTTCCTCTAGAACTGGATGCTCCTGCTAACCTCTTATCCCAAGATGAAACAGAGTCCAGCTTCACTGTATCATGGGATCAGGTCCAAGCTGAAATTGATAGCTACATCCTAACCTACAGCTCCTCTGAGGGTTCTAGTGGTGAAATCAAAGTTGCTCCTCAAAGCAGCTCTTATACCATTACCTCCTTGAGGCCTGGAACCCTCTACACTGTCTACCTTTGGGCCATTAAAAAGGACAAATCCACCAGGAAGATTTCAACACAAGCTGAAACAGGTTATTGCAAATTAACCAGTTTTTTATATCCTTGGCAATGTTTACTTTAATGGAATCCATAACCACACATTACCATTTATTGATAAGTAGTCAATTTTATTTATCTGAAGTACACAAACTAAAATCCTTTAACTGAGGGGATAATCAACATTCTGTAAACACTGTTTTCTTGTACCAACCTCTGATCGGTAATATTCACCAACCCACAGAAATTGATGCTCCAAAGGACCTGAGTGCTACAGATGTGACACAGGAGACGGCTACTTTGACCTGGACTAGGCCTTTGGCAGACATCGAGGGTTACATCCTCACTTATAGAGATGAGGATGGAACCATGGAGGTACTGAGACACTGGACACCCTACCTCCCCCACAAACACACACACTTTAAGACATGCCCATTCGCTCTGACAATTAAAACCTGGAACATACAAATTACACAAATGAATGCTTCATTTTTTTTAAATTCCAATTGCTCCTGTGTATAATGCAATACAATTAGGAGTAAATACAAAGGATGCAAAAATCGACCGGCATTACGTCCTTAGATTTGTAAATTGTATGAGAATGTTGCAAAGTACATTTCAACACGATTGCACATTGCCCTCTTGTGGCCACTTATGAAACTATTTTAACAATCGTAATATTTTGCACGTGAATAAGGTCAAATGATTTTTTCCTTGAAGTTTAAACTGTTAATTTCGTGGCGAGTTCTTCCAAAAAAAAGGTCATGTTTTATTATTTGATTCATTTATTACAGGAACTGGAAGCAAGCATTTGTTGCAAAAATCAAAATATTGCAAAAATGAACAATAGTTTTTTTTTTAATTTTCTTTCTTCTTCTTTTTGTTGCTTTCAGAGTGTTAAAAACCTTGGAGCTGGTGAGAGCACTTTTGCTCTTTCTGGTCTGGGAATGTCAAAGACCTATATTGTCACCATTGTAGCATACAGGGGCAGCAAACGAAGCAAGATTGTGGAGACGGTCTTCAAAACAGGTCGGTGACTGGCTCCCTGCTGATGACACTTCCACATCACGAGAAAAGGATCATGATTCTCCTTATCAAGAAAAGACATGTTGCCTAATTTTTGTTATTTTATGATGAAGAGTTTGGCTGATGCAATTGTCACTGCATTATATTGCTTTTATTATGATACCTTTTTTGATCTCAATTGCTTATTTGAATTGGCATATACTTATGTCATGTTCTCCATTCCAGGTGGCCTTCTCTATCCCTTTCCCATGGATTGTTTTCAGATTATGAAGAACGGGATAAAAAAAAGTGGCATCTACATGATTTATTTAAAGAATGACCCATCTAAACTGACTGAAGTATACTGTGACATGGACACTGATGGAGGTGGCTGGCTGGTATGAATAACCACTAATTTACTCAAGATTATTTAAATGTTGCCCAGTTAAGACATGTGAATTTAATTTGGCAGTGGCAAATATGTAACACAGATATTGTTGACAGTAATTATTACAGCAAAATATTTGAAAATTCTTGAGCTTTATCCAATGATATTCTTGCTGCTCTCAGGTGCTTCAGCGTCGTACCAGTGGAAAGCTGGACTTCATGAAACGCTGGAAGCAATACATTGCAGGTTTTGGCGATATGACAGATGAATTTTGGATTGGTTAGTACAACAATGTTGATGTATTTTCTACATCAACTACGTTTGAATTAAATCAAACTTATCTTTTGTTGTGTCCTTTTTTTATTAGGTCTGGATAAGATATATGAGCTCACTAACACACCAACCCAGTATGAGCTAAGGTTTGACTTGGGCCTGGGCTCAGAGAGGGCCTATGCTGTGTATGACGACTTCAGAATCGCCCCTGTCAAGCAGAAGTTTAAACTCACTATTGGCAAATACAGAGGAACAGCAGGTGGGCATTGACTTGAAAATTTGTTGCAAAGTCATGAGTCAGTGGAGGGGTGATGTCAGGCTCACCATGTGTTACCATCAAAAGCCTATTTTCCCAGCTAACAGTCATCAAACAGAGGAAGTTACAAGAGGAAGAGCTGCAGTATAGTAATAAAATGGGGATATAAAGGTTTCAGTGTGGCACCTCAACTGTCCTGCTGTGAGCTGCTGAGAATGCAAATAGATATCAGTAATATTTGGAACATTTGTTTCAGAAACTCATATTCAGATTGCAGTATGCAGTTTCTCTACTGGCAGGTGGCATATTAGAGAACTGGGGTTTAGTGGCCATGTAGGTTGTCATTTACCAGCTCAAACACATGAAATGTAATGAGCTCCCCTTTCATAATGTTCTCAAACTAAATATACCCCAGATAACCCATTGCTCTGTTTTTTATAATTCTATTGAATTGATCTCACTTGCGCGAAAGTAGATGTGAAAATAATAAATAGGCTAGTTTTAATATTTGAGTGAAGGGGTGTTCTAGAATGTATGAACTTTTTTGTAACATCTGTCTGTTATTTATAATGTATATATTTGACGATGAACAGGTGATGCGATGACTTACCACCAAGGTCGACCTTGGACCACAATTGACTCTGATAATGACATCGCCCTGGGTAACTGCGCTTTGACCCACCGTGGTGCCTGGTGGTATAAAAACTGTCACCTTGCTAACCTCAATGGCAAATGGGGCGACAACAGACACAGTTTGGTAAGTGGTCTAGGAGGTCATTCTGCATCAGGTGGTATTTAGAAATACCTATGCTTATCTGAAAAACATGAAAAGCCAGGAAAACCGATTTGATTTGTAATCCGTAAAATGTAATTTTAGCATTGATTTTATTACATGAATTACTACTTGAAAATCAATGAAGAATCAAAACATGTGATTAGAATTCATAAAAAAAAAAAAAAAAATAGAAATTTCTTTAAAGTAATATAAACAATTGAGCGGAAGAAGACGGCTAATTTACTAATTGTATTCCATGTGACTACAGTCAGACATAAGAAAAATGTGTCTTTAATTTTGAACGATATGAGCTGAAAAGACAAAGAAATGATGAAGGAAACACATAAGATGTAGAAAAGGCACACAAAGAAGAATAGTACAATGGCATTCAATCAATCTGTATTATTGCTAGATATACCCAGGAACTATTCTTTAGAAATTATTTATACAACCTACTTTCAAGTCTCATATTTTACACTGTTGTAAGAGTTTTATGTATTTGCCCCGGAAAAAATCTCTTAATGTATTTGTTGGAAAAAAAATATTGAATACGAATTTGGAAGAGACACATAGAAGGGACAGCATGGCTCAGGGGTTTTGAATAGTTATTCTTGGAATTGAAGATTTGAGTCCTATGCTCCTACTAGCCCGTCGAAGTGTTATTAAGCAAGATAATGAACCCATAACTGCTGCAAAGTGGCTGACCACTGCTCATTAATGACGGTTTAAATGCAAAGAGAAATTTAGGGATTACTAAAGTATGAAAAAACAAGAGATACAACAAAAATATGGATAGAATAGTGGACATTGGCACACATGTTTAAATATGATAAAGGCAAAAATAAAACAAGCTGGGAGATTGGTTCTCATGATGGCAATCAAAATAGACCTCACTGCAGCCCATTTTGAGTTGCAGTTTCGTCAACTAGCAATCTATTGGTTGGGACAAGAAACGTATTTTACAACAGCAATAATCCATATGTTTTCTTTACCAGGCTGATAGAGTAACAATGACTGTTATTATGTCTAATGGAGACTGATACCGAGGCAGACGCATTGGATTTCTCTGCTCTTGTTATGATTTTCTCATAATATTACTGCCATAATTCTCCCACAGTTTCTGTCATCAAAATGCAATAACAGTCAAAAACAAATTTCTGCTTACATGAAATAAATACGCCAGCTGGTGTTGATTTTTCCCATCTGTCCCATTGTACGCTTCTTCTCTGTCTTTATCTCTCTCGTCCTTTGCCCCAATTCTCCAATCTCTTCTTCTATCCCACCTACTTCTTCAAATGTATTTGTTGTCTCTCGGTCTGCCCCAATCTCATTCAAATTTCTGTCCTGCTCTCAGGGTGTCAACTGGGAACCGTGGAAGGGTCACTTGATGTCCCTTGACTTCACAGAGATGAAGATCAGACCAGTTGGAGCAATGTCCGCGAGGAAAAGGCGGTCGTTGATGGCCAGAGAGAAGAGAAACACTGCTCCCCAAATGAAATAGAAGAGCATCATAACCCAGCCATGTAATCTGTAATCTGTCACTAGATTTCGGTCCATCTGCTCACAATTGAGTTGATCACTCACCACCTACGAATCCTAATCAGTCTTCCTGTTTCTGTGCCTCTTGTCTTGGAATCCATGTAAACGTTTCAGGGCAGACACTGAATTCATTGAAAGTAAGAGTAATTTTCCAACTGCCTGCTAAAAATGAGAAATTAAGTCTGTAGTGTGTTTGTTGGAAAGTGATAATGAGTAAATTGGCATGCCAAACTTTAAAGTGGGGTACATTTAAATTTAGCTAATTAGATATAGTGTATTTGCTTTAATAAATTGAAAATTGTCAGCTAAAATGATACTTTGAATTTGGCTAGATTTTTTGAAAATGGAAAACCCAGCTAAAATATTTTCTCTAAATATTAAATGCATTTATAGTTGAAAAAAAAATCACACAACAAAAAACAACAAACAAAAACCCACGTGCCGCATTGAAGGTTTTTTGCATAAAACAAGTGTATATCTTTTTTCTTTGTATGATAGTCCTGACAAGATAAGATAAATGTAAAACAAAATGGTACGAATTGATTGTGTTTTTCTTCAAGAAGCTTCTTGATTATGAAGCATTGTGGTCTGATAATGGTTGCTGTGGCTTTGATACTGTCACATCACATTACGCTGAATGGGACAAGCCAGAGAATTACAAATGGGATGCTGTCTAGCGAGTCTTCATATCCACATGGTAGGAGTAGCACCTATCAGTCAGTATAATGTGGCCCTATCACATGCCATTATGCACTAATGTCAGCCGCAATGACCTCAGAAATTGAATGACCAAGCCCTTGTTTTAAATCCAAAAGGACGACAAAAACTATTAATACTGCTATTACTTTAACTCCATCAATCAATTACACTTCTACCACAATCTCTGTCACTATATAATGACAGAACATGTCAGCATATATGTCGTCAATAATATTGTTGTTCATGTGTTTATAAATGCTGTATTTTCTCAATATTTTAAGTCTTAATGAGCAGCAGTGTTTTATTCCAATGATTCTTGTTTGCATCTTTTAACTATCAGATATAGAACTCACTCTCAGCCACTTGAGTTAAACCTTCTATTGGGTTTCCAAGGTTACAGTTTTTAATTACATTACAGTTCACTACTCTTAACAGATGGCAGTGATATTTTCTTTCAATCATTCATTAATAATTGTGAAAGACGAAACAGGTACATATGTAGTTCAGTTTTTCAATTTTAGAACTAAATGTAAAACCAGTGGACCTTTGACTGGAGCACTGAATCCGTCCACAGGGATCATTTAGCTCTCTCTTCAAAAGTTCTGCTCTTTGTCAGATAGAATTGAACTCAGATTGTGTCCCCATGATCAATTAACCTCTTCTTCATCATAGTTATTGTCTGATTTATTTTGTTTAATCCCTCGTACCCAAAAACAAATCACTCATTTTACACCTGACAATATATATATTTAGTCACATGTAAACACCTAACATAAAAAAATCATATCCTTTCTTATTTGTTGATCGATTACTATCATGAATAATTGTCTTTTACATTTATGATGTCAAACACAACTTTAAACACTTAATTGTACAATTGAGTAGAGAATAACGTTTGCTTGAAGGTATATTTGCTTTGATACTGGCTACATCAGGGCAACTGAAGATGAAGAGAGACACTCTGAATTAGAAAACATTATTGGTGCCCAAGGGGCAGTTAGGGGCTCCACCATAGTTCTTCTTTCTTGTCCGCATGTGGTCTCATTTTATTGCAAAAGTAAGGATAGCAACTGCCACAGGATTGCCCACAACATTTCCAAATGCATAACACAAACTAGGAGGTGACATCCCATTTCATAAAGATTCCTATTTTGTACAGCATGTATAACATGTAGTCTTCAAATATAGCCCAGTGTAGCTTGAGCAATCCAAATATAAAACATAAGTTCACATAAAAAGGATCTATGATCTTGGCATAAATTACATAAAATTACCTAAAAATCTGTCACAAATTTAAAACAGCTGCTGAAAGAGCATCAAGTGCTGTGGTGGACGACTTATTTATAACACAATTGGCGCAACTGTAAGCTATGAAGAGGTACTTGCAACCATCAGCATGCAATAGTGTATGTGTGTCATAGTGAACTTAGTAATTCATATATTAGCCTTTCATACATTAGCCTTTACCTGATATTACCTGATACCTGATATAAATAAGAATTTTATCTTGGAAAAGAACTGCATTGCTGTTTATCTTAGCTGTAAAAATACAATTGTATTGATAACTAGAGGAAAGAAGCTATTTGTTGCTGGAGCAAAAGTTACTTGAGATTGTTTTGTATGAGTCAGAAACAATCTTGATAATCTTGATGTATTTTTTTAAGGGCTTTTTATCCATGCACATATTTTGCTACCTGACGGTGCATCTGAAAATGCCTCAGTCAGATGGCAAATTTGGTTTTCCTCCACCTGCTTGCTGCTTCTGTGCAGGTTTTTATGAGCTGTTTTATGGTCGTAGCAACAGAGATTTTTAATGAGAAGGCTCATCCATTCAATATGAGTCCCTGAGATTCAAGGAGCAGATTTCCAAAGCTGCAAAACTCATCTATTAAAAAAGATAGTTACATGACAGATGAGCTTATGGTTGAAACAAAGCAATGACCCTGAAATTTCTGAAACAAAATAATTTCACCAAAGAATAACAATCAGTATTATATCTTTTAAATCTACTATTATCAAATTATACCAAAAGAATAAAAAAAAAAACCTTATGTGTAAATGATATACAACACTCATCAAAAAAGATCATAAATTCTCCCTAAGTTGATTGATTCTTTGCTTTGCATTTACAAATTCCATTCCCTTTCCCTGTTCACCCCTTACTACGCCAGGGTATTCATAACATAACATGTAATGTATACAAATAATTTTTTTCCTGCAATATTTTATAATATATATATTTAGTACCGTTCTGTCCCTGTATGACCGGTGTCAGAGCTTATCTCTGTATTGCCAGTTGTAAGTTGGATCCATTTCTGGTAAAAAGTTGGACTCTGCCATGGCTGCCCCTGTCACAGATTCTGTTCATAACCTTTTTGGACAGAATTTCTAGGTGCAGCCAGGCTGGCGAGGAGATCTGATTCGAGGATTGGGCCTCTGTTTTATGCAGATGATGTGGTCCTGTTGGCTTCATCTGTCCATGATCTTCGGCTCTCGTTGGAGCAGCTTGCAGACGAAAGCAAAGCAGCCAGAATAAGGAACAGCACCTCCAAATCTGAGACCATGATTCTCAGCCGGAAACAGGTGAAGCGCCCCCTCCAGATTGGGATTGAGGTCCTGCCCTCAAGTTTCTCGGGGTCTTGTTCACAAGTAGACGGAAGGATAGCGCAGGAGATTGACAGGCGGATCTGTACGGCATCAGCAGTGATGGAAACTGCACTCTGCTCTGACTCCGTGTTAGAAAAGAAGGTGCAGAAGCAAAAGGCGAACCTCTCAGTTTATCGGTTGATCTATGTTACTATCCCCACCTATGGTCATGAGGTGTGGGTAGTGATTGTAATAACAAGATTAGAGGACGAAATAAGTTTCGTCCGCAGGGTGTTTGGACTCTCCCTTAGAGATAGGGTGAGGAATTGGGCCATCCAGGACTCAGAGTAGAGTCGCTGCTCCTCGGCATTGAGAGGACTGAGATGAGATGGGTCGGGTATCTGGCCTTGACACCTCCATGGTGATGTTCTGGGCATGTCCAAACAGGAGGCAGCCCTGAAGAAAACCAAAGACACGCTGAAGAGACTATGTCTCAGCTGGCCTGGGACTGCCTTGGGATCCCCCCCTGGAAGACAGCTGGACCAAGTGGCCGAGATAAGGGAAGTCTGGACTTTTCTGCTTCCCCAGTTAATGTGACCCGACCAGAGACAAGTGATAGTTGATGGATTTTTGTATTGTTACATCAAGCTTTATGGGGCAGCCTTCATTCCAAATATAGACTGCTTTTAATCCCTGCTTTTCCGGTCTTCCGTATTTAGATGAGAAGCAGTTTTGTGTGTGCTCATTACATTGTTTCACTCATTCATTGTTGGTGTATTTGTGCATGCATGTCCCTGTATCCACAACCACCTTTAGCCATAAATGGGGGTTGACATCCCTCTAATAGCTTGTTTTTACCATTTATTTACTTTGACATGGAAATGAAAAGGATAGAAAACATATGAAGGAGCAACATATGAAGTAGTTTAGACGAAGTATTTATTAATATGCTTTATCAGTCTGATCCCTACACGCCCTCCTTTTCTCATCTGTCTCTGTTGTGCAATCAGTGTAGTCAGTATTTCATTCTTGTGCTTAATAACTGTCCAAATTGAAGGTGTTAGCTAGCATTATTTTACTATACTATCTGGTATTATCCATGGTCTTAGTTATTTAATAAACTTTATATTTTGCATCTGGAATATTTCTTTTTACTTTGCATTTGAATATGGTTGAAAAAAACAAGTTGCTTTAATTGTTTCAAAGAAAATGTAGAGGAGTTTTCTAGTGGCGAATGGTTCGTAGGTGTAAAACTCAAATGCTCCTTTTCTGAGCATGCAGTGGAGTAGGTAATGATTGACTTCTCGATGACATTTACATTAAAGCAGGATTCATGGTATATATTACCTTAATATATATTTGTGTAAGTGGAATTGTGTGCTTTTGACGGTAGACCCCAACAACTCAGTAGTATTTCTAAATCAATCCAGGAGGGCGTTCATATATTCTAAAAGTGACTTAAATTGCAGATGCTAGTCAGAGTTAGGTAGTTCAAATCATCCAAATATATATTTGTTATCAAGGTCTCAGTGTTGCCTTTTCTGCTGTTTTTGTTTTAGAAATCTCCATCAGTGGATCACCTTTATTATCTGCCGAGTGCATGTGATTAATTATGAACCAAATTTCCTGTCTCCATTCCTCTTCGCCTCTGACTTTCTGTTAAACTCCAGTTCCTTCCACCTCCAGAAGTTCTCCGATGACTCTTCCATTGTTGGATGCATCACCGATGACAACAAGGAGGAGCACAGAGGTCTGATCACGAGTATCGTTGAGTGGAGCAACCAGAACCACCTCCGACTCTAAATCTCCAAGACCAAGAAGGTGGTTGTAGACTTCCAGAAGAATTGGATGAGACAGGTACCAATCTCCATCCAGGGTGAGGAAGTGGAGATAGTGGACTCCTACAAGTACCTTGGGGTCCACATTAACAATAAACTAGACTTGACACACAACACAGATGTCCTCTACAGGAAAGGTCAGAGCAGGATGTTCTTCCTGAGGAGACTGAAGTTGTTTGGCATCTGTAGCAAGCTCCTCAAGACCTTCTACCAGTCAATGGTAGCCAGCGCACTCTTCTTTGGTATAGGTGCTGGTGGGGCGGTGCCAGGTCTGCCGAGGTCAACAGGCTCAAAAAGATAGTGAGGAAAGCACGCTCGGTGGTAAGACTGAACCTGGACCATCTCCAATCAATGTCAGTGGGGAGGGTGAAGGACAAGCTGGGAGCTATCCCAGACAATCCCCCTCACCCCCTGCATGATGAGCTGTAGCTGATGGGCAGCTCCTCTAGCCAACGTTTCATCTCACCCCAATGTAGAACCGAATGCTTCAGACACTCCTTTGTGCCCAAAGCCATCAGACTGCATAACAGCAGTCTGGACGGCACAAAACTCTGACCGGCGGAGATACATTTGTGCTACCACAATCTCACTGCCTCACCCATTCACATTTCATGCCCTTATTTTGTTTTCTTGGATTTATCCTTGTTGGTCCTAGCCCACTTGCATCCTGCCTATTTTTGTTTATTTCTTTTAATCTTGTCATTGCTATTGTCGTTTAGTTTTGGTCGTCTATTTTCACCCCTACTGTCACGTTTTCACTGTTTTCCTTGATGTTGTTTCTGTTGTTTTTCTCTCTGTTGTCTATTTATTTGTGGATGTCTTCTGCTTTTTCTAATAACCTTCTAATTGTCTGTCTATTTATATGTATTCATATTTATTGAGACTTGTAACTGTTACACTGATGTTACGAAAGAATTTCTCCTTTGAGGATCAATATAGTGTCTTATCTTATCTTATCTTATCTTATCTTATCTTATCTTATCTTATCTTATCTTATCTTATCTTATCTTATCTTATCTTATCTTATCTTATCTTATCTTATCTTGTCTTATCTTATCCTTTCAAATTTGAGATTGAGAATTGATATAGAGAATTCCTCCAACAAATCCCCCTATTTAAGACAATTCATGTTTTTCTATATATCTATATATTCGTTTATTCATTATCTTTATTATTTAATAGTGTTACTCATCAATATAAGGAAGTAAGAGACCTATTGGTGTAAGACGCACAAGAAATCTTTTATGTACCATCTCCCATGAGGTCAATGAAGCAAAATGCCTTTTCAGCCGGAGTGATTGTAAATTACTTGTGGGAGATTAGTTCCAGCCAATGGTCTGCCAGGCAATTGATGGCTTATTACAGAGATAAACACAGATTTTCCTTTTTTTATTTCATTTTATCATTTCTTTATTAGTTTTTCATATGGCTGACAAGGCACATGGCGCAGCGGTTAGCACTTCGGCCTCACAGCACGTTTCTATGTGGAGTTTGCATGTTGTCCCCTGTGTCTGCAAGGTTTTCCTCCCACAGCTCAAAAATATGCTGGTAAATTGGAAAATTGCCCTGAATGAAGTGAATGGTTGTTTGTCTATATGTAGGGCCCTGTGATTGACTGGCGACCAGTCGGCAGCTGACAGCTGGGATAGGGTCCAGCATCCCCCGCGACCCTGAGTGCAGGATAAGCGGCAGAAGATGGATGGATTGAGCATTTGTATGTGTATCTGCAAAAAGTTATAGTTGCTTCATTTGCCCTCGGGAGCATTTATTTAACTTTTTTTTCCTACAATTAACATATCTAAATCCATAGATAAGGCTTGTTGAAGGGAAAAAAACAACTGAAAGAGCAATATTCATGATCACTGAATGTTGCTTAGTGCAATTCAATCATTTACATGTTTTCACATGTTATTTGCAGATGTGAAAACCCCTCTGTAATAGACATCACAAGTGATGATTCACAAAGTTGTACCTGGTCCGTTTTTCTCAATTGCTTCACGAGTCAAACTTTGATGCTCTTCATCAGGACCCAACACTCCATGACATCAGACCTATATTTTTTTCTGAGCAAATAAAGATAAGCAGAGATGCTTTGTAGCCTCCTCATGCAAGAGGAATACAACATGCAAATCTGACCCCATTCCTTAACTAACAGAATTGTCATATGCATGGCCTTCACATGCATTATCAAATGTAACAAATGAGATGAGAGACAACAGTGAAAATGAGTGGAAACATACACTGGTTCATATGAAATATTCTCATTTTTAATTATTTAATCAAGAAGTAAAACCATACCCTAAAAATACAGTGTTATCACTAGGGCACTCAATAGACTACAAAGTTGGAAAAAGTATTGCAACTAAGGTCTTTCAAATCATATTCTGGCCCAAGGCGCCGCCAGGTGGCTGTCAATCGCTCATGGTTCATCCATGATTTGGTTAAATGCAAAGAGGAATTCCATGCAAGGGATTAAAAAGTATAATAAATTGAATAAGAATATTACAAAGTACAAATACATGCAAGTGAATATAGGAAAACAGTCAAAAATCAGATAGTACAGTATTTTTAGTATCAAAGGATTGACTCTTTGACAGAAATAATTTTTGAGAAAATATTAATGACAAAGTAAAGGAGTAGATAAGCCAATACTTTTTTCCCCCCAAACTTCAGGCTTTTAGATTATTTACAGTGTCATAAAATGCAAAAACTGACTTGTATTGACTTGTCAGACATCTTACACAACTAAAACTAACTCCAGGTAATAAGCTAATATCCCAACATCATTTCCACCATGCGTTATTCAAGTTACCACCTGTCTTTTTCTCCATTTTTCTCTATTCAGTGCCATTTCTAAGTTTATATAAAAGCACTTTGCATAAATTACTACTGTGATACAATTTACATACATGTACTTATGGCTCATTGCTCAGTTATTGTGAGATTTTCACATCTCTACAATGGGATGTGCAGTACATGAAAAAGCAGGTTGTCGTTTAATGTAAACTTTCTAGAAACAGCATTAGTATCCATTTCAGTTCACATTGGACCATTTGAAATATTATTTTAAAAGTACATTTTCAAAAACCCTCCTTCAAATTTCAGATGGCCCAAGGAAAGAGATAAGTCTGGACCTCAGGTTAGGTATCTGATAAGTTTTCACCATATTAATCAGGTTTGGAACGCCATGTGGCAATGACGAAAGGTCTAGGAAGAGTTTTTCCCCCTTTTTTCCATACATATAGGGTAATATATAGGGTTCGAAATATTTTCCGTATGGTTGTGAGTTGGGTCAAAGAAACCAATGAAATACTTGCCTTTATTACTGCTGAAGTTATGTGTAGACACATGATATAGTCCTTCCTGACCACGAAAACTTTACGGACAGTGAAAGAAATCCATCAGTTAAGAACTTTCAGAAACGACAGCCACTACAACTCATTATCATACATCTGCTGCATAATATTCTCCCCCTTCACCCCAGATCAACCTCATTTCAGATGTTTAAAAATGCAAAAACTCCAGGTTACAGATTGAGAAAAAATGTGGAAGTAAAAAATAAGTTGCTGATGGTTGAGAAAATTGAAGTGAAATCCCCATGTAAAAAAAAATAAATAAAAAAAATCATTTAATATCCTTTCTGTTCAAGATATCTGGACGCTTCAAGGATTTTCAGGGCCAAAATATGATGAAACCGTTTCTATCAGATTGTCTGTTCGTCATGGACTTTTACTATACAACAGATGAAGTTCCACAGCCTCGAGTTTTATGCTGGTATCATTGTTAATTACAAGGAATGAATACAATACTTTTTTCCAGCCTATACAACTCAAGTTGCAGACATATACAGTCACAAGATATGAGTCATTTAACTTGGTATGGCTATCTGTTGAGATGATGAGATGAGATGAAAACAACTTTATTTATCCCGAACGAAATTGTTGTGCCAGAGTTTCAAGTAAAAACATAACAGTAATAGATAATAGTAGGAGGGAGGAAGAATAAGAAATACAATGAAATATAAATGGTCTTAACTGTTAACTGTTAACTACAAAGATTTGAACATTCCCTGCCGCTGAGGGAAGATGTCCTATGTTTATACAGACTGACTGGCTCATATGTAAATATTCTTCATAAATATGTGACGCAAGATTGTGTCTATCCCTCACAAGGGTGTCCATTTCACTTGTTCTTAAGATATCTCTGCTATTGTTACTGCACATCCTGTTACATCCATTGGCCTTTTTAAATGGTGGTTTTTAAGTTCTGGTCCATATCTAAAAGGTGTTCCCTCTAAGTTGTGCACAAAAAAGAAACTGATCTGGCGCAGTGAGCGCCCTGCAAATGAATTATATATCCAACATTTTTTTTCTGTATCATTTTGCTGCGTAGCTCTTTGAGTGACAGGTGTCCAGCCAATCACACGTTACGATGCAACGCGCTACGCAGCCAATCGCGGCATTGACGGTACTTGCGCACGTGCTCTGCCCATACACGCTAAATAACAATAACAACAGTGTGGCGGAGTGAAGTGACGCTAATGCTAACATGCTAACCCCTTATCATGGCGAAACGAGCCAAACCAAAGTAAAAAAAAAAAGCGGTTCTTTTAAGTTGGAATGACTGTCGGAGTATGTGCAAATAGAGGAACAAGCGGTGAAACTGGGTGAGATTTTATCTTTTTCGAGTGAGAAAGGTCTTCTCTGCAAAACATGCAGTGAAGCCAAAGTAGTTTTCTAATGGAAAAATATGGACTAAATGGAGACTATGATCCCAGGTGTGATACTGGTGTGTGTCCACAGCGTGCACATCTAATGTTGCTCACAGTGGGCCTCAGGGAGGTTTTCTGTGTGCCCAGACATGAAAAATTAGAGGAAACATTGGTTGTGGGTACAGTCTCCATGGCCTAGGTTTAGTTAAACATATCTGAGTCTATCTCTGACGTACAGAGAGGCAAAGCACAGTCCATAAATATAACTTTGCCTGCTGATGTCATTTACTCCCATACATATGCCCGAGGTGCAGTATGATGCATTTTTTCCGTGAGACAACTTAGTGTTAACAAGGGAGTGTTTGTATAAAGGGGTTGGGTTTGCAAGTTGGAAAGAGTGAAGTATGCTTATAGACCAGAGGAAAGGGAAGATGGAGGAGTTTCCGTGGAATACTATTCATCAAAATACCATTTAAACTGTCTCAAAGCAAAATTAGGAATGGGGAACATTGTTAGGCAAAATATCAGGGTCTGAAAAGATATGCAAGTGAGGAATGCATTTTAATGCATGTTTATAGTATTCTATAAGCTCTTGTGATTTTGCTGAACAAATGAAACTGAAAGGTTTGACACAGAACATATACATTACAATGATAAGACTGGGTTAGAATTATACATTATTTTACTCTGCTGGACACAAACAGAAAAAATGGAATTCTAGTCTTTTTCAGGTTTGTTTTGCAGGCTTCATGAAATTGACTTTTCTGCTGTGGTCCAATTATAATTTTTAGAACCTTTGTGGTGTGTTTGCAAAAGCTTTGTCAGATTACTGTTTCAATATACCCAAATATATATTGGCTTTCCCCGAGTAATGCCTTTGAATGTTAATTCATGAATGGAAATACTTTTTGTACTATGCTAAGGAAGTAGCATTCATATGTTGAGGGAAAGAGTCATAACTAACTTAATTTTTTAGATGCATAGGTACATTTTGGCTGGACTCACAAACCCGAATGAGTTCATGATTGTCTCAGTAACTTCTTTCCACTTACACATTTCCCTTTGAAAAGGTTGCAATTGTGACTGAAAGTAAGGTGCAATTTTTAAAGTAACTCATAAGGGTTGACCAACTCATAACACACGTTGATATATTCTTCTGATTTACTCTACCATATTTATCTATTCACTGATGACTTATTTTCCTAGAAAGCTAATGGTAATTCTATCCACAATATTTCTTAAGCTTTACAATATGCCTATAGCTGATTGCATTTAACATTTACTGTTTTTAACATTTTTGTGTCTCTCCAAGCATTTGCAGTAGGTAAGTCACATTTCATCCCGGTTTTACATGTCTTGGCTTCCTAGCTGAATAAAAGTCTTTTGCAATGCATGGTGTGTTGCACAGAAATATGACTTCTTGCCAATATGCAAAGTTTGTGTAAATTTCAATTAATATATAAAATACGTCCTTTAAAAGTGCATTCCCCAATATCAAAATAAATTCCCTATATATGCAATGCATAGTTAGGCAGATGATTAAATAAAACAATTGCTTTTCTATTTTTTGAGCGGTGGATCATGAAAAAGAATGTCGACAAACCCATGTACCTGCAATTCTCTGATGACAGCAAAAATAATAAAAGTACAAAGAAAAAATATGGGAATGAAATATTCCCTTCTCTCCCCTTCAACTTCACACTGGACACTGGTGTCTTAATGTGTAATGAAAACACGAAATGTTAAAACACAGTAGTTATTAAGTTTACAATGGCTGCTTATTGGAAACTTAAAGAAATGTGTGTGTTTTTCTACCATATGAAACTCAATTAAATACAGTTGTACCAAATGATGTGTAAAAAACAATAACACAATTTGATTAATTTGAAAACTGATAATTGGTAAGTTGGCTTCTGCAGCCACAGGTAAACTGATGTAGATTCTAGATTTAATCCTGAATACTTCATTATTTTAGTAATACTTTAATTTTATGGCTCAACTGAGCAATTTTTGCAATTGCAGTGATAAAACTACTCAACAAAACATTTTAAAGAAAAACAGACCAAAATAAATCACTTGTCAAACAGCACTTTTTTCTTTCATGAATGCTCAAAAATTATGACACTGGTTTCTGAACATTTTTGTCCCGATACCTCCAGTTACAACTCTTTGATTGCACCTTAGATAGAGTTGGTGATTCATCTTTTCACAGAAGTCATATGGTCTTGATTTGATCTTCACCTTCTTTCGACTGTCATAACCATCATCATCACTATTATTATTAGTATTAGTGGGAGTAGAAGTAGTATTATCAATGATTCATTCATCCATTCATCCATCTATTGATTCATTCAATCATTATTTATACTCCTTATCCTGCAGTCAGTGTTGCAGGGCTGGAGCCTATCCAAGCTATCAGTAGGTAAGAGGCGGGGTACACCCTGGATCAATCACAGGACCACATATAGAGATGTACGTTATATCCAATCACTTCCATCACATGTTTAGGTAATTTTGGGTCTCCTGTTGGGTCTCTTGCATATTTTGTGGGAGAAACCCTGAAAACCTGGAGGAAACCCATACAGACACAATGAGAACATGCAAACTCCACACAGAGGGGCCTCCTGTTGCAATCGAATCAGGGACCTTTTTGATGTAAAGGTGTCATTACCATACTTATAGATTTTGCAAGAAAGTCTACCAATACAATAATGAACTGACTACCAATACCAGAACTCTGAGCATGATGATGTCTTTCCACAATACACCATTCACTCTGGGAGGTAGACCATTGAGTACTGATCTCGCTTTGCAATGGAGGTTTTATTTTGCAGGACAAGCTTGGAAAAGTTAAGGCCACCAAATACAGTTTCTGACTTGTAACATAAAGCAGAAGAGACAAACCCCAATTTCTCCATGGGAATCGTTCTGTCTGAGCTATAATGAGTAGAGCCTGTTTTCCCAGAAGCAAGAAAATCAACTTAGTGCCAGAGTACACAAAGGCACAAGGATGATGATTCTTCAGAGACTTTTCTGCTTAATTGGGCTCTGCAATGTCATATTCTTTGAGAAATTGAGCCCTGAAGCTAAATTCATTTGAAGCCAAAAATTATCTGATTATTCCAGAGTTTGTGTTAAGAAATGTGTTAAATGCTCAGTATTAAATGGACGTATTTGTCTCTCATTGGAAAGGAAGTTTGATGCTGTTTTAAAGCTGCTCAAGGCAATTGACTGATGTGACTCGAGTGGAAACTGTGTTTGAGGTTCACAGTAAGGTAATGTAGAAATTATTATTTCAAATAATTCCTAGTCTTGTTTAATCATGTATTTTTATTCATTAATGAAATAAAAATGAACAGGAATCTTGTCAAGCTAAACATTACACGGGATTCATGAACTGTACTGCCGCTGATATTTTTGGGTACAGTGAAAGTGAAATTTGTGGAGTGCGGCAATCTTTCAATATTCTAAACATTACTTTAATTTTGGATCCAGCATGAGCCTCTCAAAAGTGATCCTAATTATTCGAGCAATTTAATTCAATGAATAAATATAACTAAAATGTTTCTGTATTATTTGACTGAAAAAGTACCAGTTGATATTCACAAAGGTCTGATATTACGCAGAGTTTAGCTCAAATACATCACCACAGATATTGTTTCTCAACTGAACAAATGAATTCGAACACAAATACTTGACTGTTAAACATAATGGTTAAAAACAAAACAAAAACGCAACTTATAAATATGAGTGCATTTGGACATATTTCTCATGGGTCTGTTTATTAAGGAACAGATAGGAATAATGAACACTCTCAAGCCCAAAAATAACCTCCAGTATGAACATCGGATGCGAACTGTACAGTGTGAGGAAACAACAGGAGATTTCAAAAATAATGAATGGAAATTCTTTCAGCAGGCTGTGTTACTTGATGCAGAGGTTAAATGATTTTTACTTGTTAAAAAAAGGAGACAATTGCGGCTGGTTGTCAAAAGTAAGCAGAACTATAGCTTACGGAACTGTGAACGGTCTTTAGATTGGCACTCTCCCCAAAATACAGACACAATTAATTTTACTGAATTTCACAAGGGAGCTCCAAGAACCAGGTGCTCAAGTAACAGCGTACTACATCCCTCCTCTTTACCTTTCTCGCTCTCTCACTTACCCACATAGCAAACATAGACACACACACACACACACAAATAAACAAACACACTTAGATGCAATATATTTGCAGACATTTTAAGGTTTTATCAAGCATATTGCTTCTTCTATGTACCAAAAATGTTTAAACCTTATCAAAACTGTAAACAGTGTCTTGAAACCAATCATTTTGCATGAAGTCCTTCCTCTTTCATTTGGACTCACTCGAGTACAAAATGACAGAAGCTTCTGCATCAGTTCCTCAACTAGACCTTGATGACGCATATCAGAGACTGGGCTACTACACCATGGCCAGGGCCACCCTGTCAGGTGTCATTGGTCCCGTCTTGACCGAAATCCACAAGTCTTCGTTGTTGACAGTGTTTTTTTTTTTCTTTGTTTCTGACCTTGGGGTTGCCATGGTGTCCCTGCAGCAGCAGCAGCAACAGCAACAGCGATTGTTGGCATGGCGACAGCAGCAGCAGTGGCAGCACACCACCAAAGTAGTGAGGAGGACCAGCAGGGGAAGAGCCACAAGTACGATGAGGCAGACAGTGTTGTAGATGCCCTGGTTGTGTTTCTCTGTTATCAAACTCCAAAGCTGCTGAAAAAAATCCCTGATACTGTCAGTTCCCCCATCCATGACTTCTGGATATGAAACTGTGGCGCCTTTTAATTGAGTCTGTGACAAATTTCAATTAATCCTCCTGCACGTTATTGAGTTTATATGAAAAAAAAAGGGCACAAAATAATGAACATATAATATTAATGGGATTCAAATGACTTTTTATGTAAATTAGGTGAGAGTTTAAAAGTGTAAGATATGAAATTTCCGTCTCAGTTCGGCTTCAGTGTTCAACAAAACATCCATCCAGCCAGCTGCTCTAACTCTTGTCTTTAACTTACGGAGGTTAGTTGCAGCAATTGATGAGTTTGGAATCTTGGTACATTGTTTATACATTACGTATAAACACTGGCAGCGTTGAGGGCCCCTTCATGTATGTCTTTTCCCCCTTTTAAAAGTGATACACGGCCAATACATGTGTGTCCAAATTCGAGAGCAAGACAGATAATTTGTTTTGATGAATAGGATCTTCATGTAGAAAATAAAAAAAAAAAAAGAAAATATCCTCCAGTCCCTTGTGATGTTGCTTCTCCTTCCTCAATTTATCGTCCTAGCCTTTCTCTCCTGCTTTACTTATTCCGTTTTCCTGGAGGTGGTTCAGTTTGGATAGGTCTATGGAGGGAAAAAAAGAAACAAGAATTAAGTATAGAGAGAAATTTGGGTTTCAGCTTGTCTCACTCCCTTATTACCTTCTATTCTATATCTTTTGGTCTGTCTTAAGCATCTCTACTCCTGGTGTTGTCAGCGTCAGCTACACATTTTCAGCTCCCCCCTCATTAATACTGCAGAGGAGTCATTTGGGATTCAGGGCAGATCTCTGTAAGAGCCCCACTGAGGGAGACAGGCGCGAAGGAGAGAAAGACAAAAAAAGAGGGGAAGATTGTGTCTGAGGGAGTGATAGAGGTAACCAATCTTTCTAAGAGTCCCACTGAGACTGAGGGTTAGACAGAATGTCGAACAAAAAAGAGAGAGGGTATCGGGCAGGCGAGAGAGAGGGTGCTGCATGAGATTCATCTGAATACATCCTTTAAATGGTCCCCTTTGGAGATGATGGCAGCTGGCCTTACTTTTCATACATTTCCAAGTGATTGATTATCTTGAGCCTTGAAATGAAATCTTCAGAAAATATCCTACAAAAAGGAAATACAAGGTGGTGTATATGGGCGGGAAAGGTGGAAAAGAAAAATAAACAAACTTAGTCTTAAATCAAAGTGTTTTTCTAATTTTCTTCAAGAAATAGCTTCTATTAAGGCTAAGGCCTTGAGGCAACATCCCTATTTAAGCAATGCTAGACAACTGTATACTTTCAATGTTTTCAAACAGTATTCGACTGAAGTTTGCCCTTGGTTGCTATAGCTAACATCTACAGAGCTACTCTATTGTGTATTCAAGACACAGGAGGGAGAAAGGATTTTTGAAAATTTGGTGGCTTATTAGGCAGAAAGAGAGAGAGAGAGATAGATAGAGAGTGCGTGCGAGAGAGAGAGAGAGAGAGATGATGCATCTGCAGTGGAAGCGTAAATAGATTTTGCATGACTGCTGCTGTGCATTGTGTCAGAGATAAGACTCTGGTTTTGACACTTATCATCCTGTTCATTTTCTCAAACGGAAGCTGAACTGTTCTTGCAAAGTCCCATGCAGGAAAGAACAAAAAACGAAAGTAAATCCACTCCAGAGACTTCTACCCTCTATAATTCTTATGTATCAGCCATGTTACTTGAAGATCTGCCTTTTTAGGTCTTTTACATACGTGTGCATAAATGTCAGGTTTCAACAAGATCATCTTTTAACCTCATATTACATCAGCTGTTGTTTCTCAGCAGGTGATCACCTCCAACCTACTCAGCGCGTTTCTGCTTTTTAAGCTTTTTAAAAGGGATCCCGGTTACCAAGTTGTTCTTGTATTTGATAAATATATGTACTAGCTAACATCTCAACATCTCTTAGTTGGCACAAAATTGTCACTTGTAGGAAGCCCTTGTTGTTTACATCACAATGCTGTCTGGATAGTGACATAATGAGGTTGAACTGGGCTCGGTCCCATTGATTTTACTGAATGAAAAAAGCATGTCATCTGTGCAGCCTCTCCCATTTTAACCTGAGTGAGATGTTAGTGAGGATGTAAACGCTGAAGACAGAAGTCAAAATGAGGTTCAAAATGAAGGTGAACAAAGGAGCGAAGAGGCACGAGTCGGCAAAAGTCAGCAGAAGTCACTGGTGAGCTATGCTAACACAGAGGGAGCATTTGTCGTAGAGAGCTCAACTTTTGGTCATCCGCTGTTTACTGTCGAGTTTGGACTGCTGTGCTGATCGACTGGGTGACTCATCGTCATCTTCCTCCGTGATCGTGCCGGTTCATCCTCGCAGGAGAACATTCAGTGGTGTTTCTTTGAGCAGGCTTCCCTTTTTTCCCGAGGACCTTTTGTTTGCTTGTGAAAGAAAACTGTAGGCACGGCCTTCGGCTTGAGTGTCCGTTTAAAACTAGCAGCACCTGTGAACTCTTTCAGCAGCTGCTAAATGCATTAAATGCATCTGGAGAGAAACAGCGAGAACACCGCCATGGATCCTGAGGAAGTTGTACATGTCCACAAGCAATTTACCTCTTAAACAGTATCGGAAAGCCAAAGTTAACGCAAGCAACCTGTATATGTCATCAACCCAGCTTGCAATGTGCTCATAAAACAATGGCTGCTGCAGTAGGTTAAAATAGGTGTTATATATTGTGATTTTTAAGGAAACAACAATTCCTTGTGCTTTTTTTTGTAACAACACATTCTAGTATGAGATAATGATTAAGGCATATTTACAGTATGCCAATTAGTCTGGAGTTCACTTTAAGGCACGTTTGATCGTTTGACTTTAGTTAGCAACACCTTCAAATTGAGAGGATTGTCAGTATGCCTGATTCATTAAACTGCAGGTCTACAGATGATTTAAAAAAAAAAACAGGGAATGGAAGAGGATTGTGATGAGCCCATTCATATGAAACGAGTAGCCTTGATACAGAAAGGATAAGTAAGTTGTGATTAGCATAGTCAGAATCTAAACAACCATATCAACTTATTTACTTGATTTACTTGTACAATTCTCACCTGCAACACTGAGAAAGTGACCGGAGATGTTTGCTCTGTTTGCCCTAAGGTGACTGTGGGAAATAGTAATGGTACACAGCAAATATTCCAAATGAAAATCACTGTAAAATGAAAAAAAGCTATTTTGTTTTGCATTAGAAAATATTCATAATATAAAATAACAATGCTTTGTTTTTCCATTGAGGTCCCAGGGTTAAATATTCTCCTGGACTGCATAATTTGTCATTCAAGACTCCGAAGGTTCTTTCACATGACACTGCGCTCTTCTGGAGCCATTTGTACAGGAAAAGGCCATTTCAGGGGCATACAAAGCCAGGAAGGGGCTGAGAAAAATGTTATGATTGCACTCACTTGGCCCTGCTGCTTTTAATGGAACATGTGTGACCTAAAAGACTTAAAGTTGTGACAGAAGGCAGGGAAGGAATGTTTAATGACTTGCCCCAAGCACACTGCGAGTACAAACCCATCATCTGACCATATTGATACATTACTTGTAAATAAGCACTTTAACTTAACTCGTCAAGTAACTCATTCTAAATTTAGTCTCATGTTATCTCCCGACATTTATTTATAGTATTAAATATTATGTGTTTTGTAGAAGCCGCAGAGGTTCTATCTAAGTGAATGGCATTCCAACTGCAGATGAGTTATATTCCTCTTAGAGGTGCTCAAAAGCAACATTCATTTCCATGAATATAGCAAAATATGTACTGACTTAATCAGAATAAGACACAGATTTGTTCAGACCGCTACAATAATATGTACATCTGAATTGTAAAGAAGTGAAATGTTTATTTCAATATTGACTTGTAGTAAGTAGTCATAATCAACATTCTTAAACCAAAAATAAACTTGTTTTGGTGTTGCCATTAAGAATGTATTTACAGAGTAAAGAGAAATAAGTGTAAGCTTAGAAATAAGCTTTTTAAAACGCTATTTACCCAGTAACTAACTCACAGGGGAGAATGTTTTCCGTGAAGGTTCAGTGAACAGACCAGTGTAAATGCATTCTCTGTGGTTGATGTAACACATGTAGCCAGTAAACTTGTTCTTATCTTCCCCAAATTACATTTGAAAGAATTTTGTTCAAAACCTGCTGTTACCGAGTGGCTCTGACACTTTGCCAAAAACACTGGTAGACACTGATCTTATTTCTGCAGCCTGTCAAACATCTTGTCAACCGCCGGTATATTTTAACAGGCTGTGTTAGCAACAATTCTCCCTTTGTTTTCTCAGACTCACACAGCGAAAGAAGATCAACAGTTTATATAAATGCTCACCAGAGTATTTGAAGTTATTGGCGCTCAACGTCTTTCAAAGCAGAACCGTATCCCACGAGCATGTGTAAGGAGGGAGGTCAAGTCTAATCCAGTAAACCGCCAAAACTTCTGTTGTGCCTGTTTTGGCATCTGTCTTCTGCTTAGTTTAGGTCCCAGACACCATGACAAGTCGTCACTTTCTGTTCCTATTTCCTTCTCAATTCTTGTTTCCTGTCCTCTCCTTTGCGTTCTTCTTCTTTTTCTTCTCTCCCACTCTTAGCGTGTGTGTTTCGGTCATAACGTCACCTCACCCTGCCCACTTTGTGCAAGAATGGGCCCTCTGTCTGCTCCTCTGCGTTTCCTGTGTGGATGTTTGTGGTTGTTTTACTGTACTTACTCATAACCAGTTGGTGATGTCAGCCAGACACAGATAATTCTACAAAAAGGCATAATTTAGTTATTGTAATACATTATGAATGTCATGACAAAAAAAAAGAAAAAAAGAGATGAAAACATTTCTTTACAGAATTTGATGCTTCTTCTGTAAAAAAACTTCCATCTTTCAATGTCCGAGTTGTAAAATTACAATGACAAGTGGAAATGAAATCGGCAAAGTGGGAATGCTGTCAAGGGCCATAAGGTGAGACAGTGAGATACAAATATGAGCAAGAGTAAGGTCATGTGCAGTGTGCATTGGTAAAAAAAAAAACTTTAAACACACACAATGCCTGTGGCACTGTTGTCGATCCCCTTTCAGCTCAGTCAAGCAAAAGAGGATTTTCATTCAAGTGAGGAAAAAAAGAGAAAATATGTTACATTAAATGGAACTCAATCTAGTCTCTTGAAACAGGGAAATTACTAGTGAATGTGCATTGACTCGAATACAGTGTGCCCTCAGTTAGTGTATGGTGTGTGCCCAGAGACATACAGTCTAGCTAATGCATTAACTCAGAAACTAGTTTGTGCAGGCTTCGGAGTCAGGTCACATGCAAAATGATAGATATCATTGAAAATATATTTTAAATCCTAACCATTCATGACTGTTTTAGCAAAAAAGTGAACTATTGTCAATATTTGAAAAAAAAAAAAAGGATTCAGAGACAATGACAGTGAAGCTGCTGTGCATAAAACTTTGAACTCAATAAACCGGAAAAGTCACGTCCTCGCTACCTGCCTGGCTGAACACCACGTTTTCATAGCTGTGAGACATGCTTGAACGAAAACTGATGGGACAAGCCATGCCATGTCTGCCGGAGTGGCTGAGCCATCCAAGGCATACTGCATCCACCCTCCCACCCTCCCTCACATACATATACCACATTCACACATACACTCAACCAGCTCAGATGATCTGTCCATAAAAAAATGAAGTAATATCAAAGCTTCCGAACAGACATCTCACTGTCTAGTTTTGCTGAGCATGGTTGTTGAAGAATCTTGTGCAGCACTGCATTTGTTGATTAAAATACTCTTTTAACCTAGTTTATATGAAAATGATCCCACTACGGAGGAATTTTCAGTTTTTGGTGGCTTTAGTATTGACATTAGTGCTGCAAAAGGCCTAATCAGATATATCTTTATTTGAAAGGTGGCTATATTTGGCAATGAAAGTAGATTTTAATGTTTGCCTATTCTTGACAGAAGGCCATTTTCTCTTTTCTTCTGATATTGTAAGGAACCTATTGTAGGTCTTGCCCTCGAAGGACATGCTTGGCACATACTACGGTGACCTTTGAATCTGGAGTGTTTGTTATTGAAACCTTGATCTCAGTTTATATTACATTGACCCCTAACTACAATGGCCATAGCTGTCATCTAGCCTATAGGGACCACATGCTTCGATTATAAGGGAAAAACTCAAGTTCACACAATGTAATCCTCTATTGAGCTGGGGTCTCTTGCTAAGCAAATTGCAGGAAAAAAAAAGTAATCTCTTGCTGGATCACTGATTATACAGTCATCATTGTAAAATGAGTGAATGTTACATTATCAGCAGTATAAAACAAAGCAAATGGACATTAAGAATCATTTCAGTCTCCTGTTTCTGTCAATGACACACTCTTACTGGCACAAATGTGGTGTATTATGACTTAATGCATTGTGCACTGTGAGTATTTGAATATGATGATCAAAAGTGACGGTAGCTGTTGTGGAATCTGACAAGTGCCTAGAATAGGTTGCTAATAAAACCAGCTCTCCAGAGATGATTCTTAACTGTGATTCAGTCATTTGTTTGGAACCAGCTCGGCTAAAACATGCAGAGAGGAAGTTGCTGGGAAACATGAACTCAAATTAAGCAACATGTTTCAGTACTGAATATAAACAGAAACTGTTAACTTAAGAACTAGACCAAATTCTCAAGTCATCATCTTTAAAAGACAGACTTTGACTGGTGTTTCTTATGAAGCAAAGTTTTGTCCTGATCTCATGTTTTGACCTTATGTGGTCATGAAATGCATTCACTTCCCTTTTTTTGTCTATTTGCTGTCTCTATGTCAAGTACACAACACGGCACCATTTGAGTTAAACGGGACAAATCACCTATGAAAAAAAAAAGTACCAAGGGGAAAAAAATTATTCTATTAACCACTTTCATCAATTTTCACACTAGCATGATGATAAGTCTTTTACTCGGATTAATGTCATCACTGCATCTTATTTTTACTGCACTGTACCTGTTCCCAGTTTATCATCTTGAGGTTTATTCACTTTTCTTGGTCATAATTATTAATCAGTGTATCTGGTTGATGAAACACATGAACTATAATAGAAGTTTCTAAAGTGAAATTTGAGTTGTGTGCTTACAGCAGAGGAGGAAACATGTTTGCATGTCATCAAAACCATGTTTTTACTCAATAAAGAAATAACCCCCCTCTCTTTCTCCTTCTTTTTCTCTTTCCCTCTCTCCATATACACATACATATCTTCTCTTTCTTTCTCTTTCTATTTCTCTCTGTCTCCTCTATTGCTCTCTCTCTCTCTCTCTCTCTCTCTCTCTCTCTCTGTATCCATATACATAAACATACTGAATGAAATATGTTAAAATTACATTTTTTACAACCTGTTTTTTTGTACATGACAATGACATGTAACAAGACTAGCAATATTCAATAAGTAAGCTGCATTTTCTGCAATTTTCTCCACATTCATTATGTTACTAACTGAATTGTATGTGTGTGTTTGTAAGAGAGTTACACAAATCATGCCCCACAGCTACACACACGTAAAAAAGGGTCCTCATCATGCTTTCATTTATCAGCCCTGATACTGAAACTGCAACAATAATGAAAAAGTTTAAAAAGCAGATTTTGAAGCTCAAAATCACATCAATTCTTACCTCACATTCAGCACAACAGCAGTGTCAAAACTTCATGCCTCCCTGAACAAGCTCCCTATTCCTTCCAGGGCTCCAACATAACAAGCTCTGAGCATCAATACATGCCTGATAAAGATCAAGCTGTTCACCGACCAGTTGCCTAATTAAGTTCTGGTGTTTACAAGGCAATCACAGAGCGAGTTCTAGTGGGAGATCGAGGTTGTTCCGCCCCCTTATTCAGATGCCTGCCAGGGCCTGTTAACTTTTTGGATTCAGTGAGATGTAAAGAGACTCGTGGAGCACATGGAAAGAAAGGGATGGCCCATAATGCCACTTTTGATCAGCTTCAGCCCATCATTGATCTGTAGTGAATATTGAGAGCTGTGTGCATGTCATAAAGTGAAGAAAGGTTACTGAATTTGTTCCGCCACAAGATCTTATTCTGGTATCCTGCAGTAGCCAAAATGATCAGTGCATGACAGTACACGTATGTCTATGACAGGTCGGCAACCTTTAACACCCAAAGAGCCATTTGGACCCATTTTCCACGGAAAAGAAAACACTGGGAGTCGCAATTAATTTCTGACATCTAAAATAAAGGTACCACTGTGTACATTGCTTTTTCTTACCTTTACACTTTGTATAAACAACTATATTTTGCCCACATAGGATGGAAAGTCTTGACAAATTGATGGCGTTTTGGCAGGAATAACGGGCTCTGCGAGTGTGATTTTTATTTTGAGCGTCGAAAAATAATAAGTACAATTTTATTTTAATATTTCAAGATAACAACAATCTTCCAATTTAGAACAAAAATTAAAAAAAGGAACTAACAGAAATAAAATACACTTCAACTGAATACTTATAAGCCACTCAGAGCCGCAGTGTAGGGATGAAAGAGCAGCATGCGACCAATTTTTCCTCTAAACTGCGCAATTGCGCACTGCTCGCACACTCAGCATGCAAGAAAACCGATCCAGCACTGTGAGCGCACTGCAAATGAATTACAAATACAACAGCAATTGCATCGCATGATGCAATTGCGCTACGCAGCCAATCACAGCATTGACGTTACTTGTGCACGTGCTCTGCCCATACACGCTAAATAACAATAACAACAGTGTGGCAGAGTTAAGTGACGCTAATGCTAACATGCTAACCACAGCGAATCGAGCGGGCAGCCAAACCAAACCAAAGTAAAAAAGAAATGCGACTCTTTTAAGTTGGAATGGTTGTTTGAGTATGTGCAGATCGAAGACCAAGCGGTGAAACTGGGTGAGATTTTTTCTTTTTCGAGTGAGAAAGGTCTGTTCTGCGGAACATGCAGCAACACTAAAGTAGTGAGCGAGTTTTCTGATGGAAAAATATGGACTAAATGGAAGCTATGATCCCAGGTGTGATACTTGTTTGTGGCCACAGTGTGCACATCTGATGCTGCTCACGGTAGTCCTCAGTGTGCTCAGGGAGGTTGTTTGTATGCCCAGACATATGAAAAATTTGAGGGAACATTGATAGCCTTGGAGCATAAATAGATTTGATGTAATTTTCAGGAACACTGGTACTTGTGCATATATAGCTGCAAAAACTATCAGGAGACTAGCAATCAATAGATACATAACTGACAATCTTTCTTTTTAATCTTCCCCTGTAAATCAGCCTCTCCCTTCTTACTCTCCAATACAGCATACATGTCATTGCAGACCCTTTTTTGGCCTTTGCTACCTTTGCCTCTGTCGTGTTCTGTATCACTATTCTCCAATGCACCCAGATCACTCTCCACAGGATTTTCGCAGGACATGATCAAATGCCTTCTCCAGTTCCATAAACAGTTGTAGACTGGCTGGACAAACTCCCATGCCCCCTCAGAGACCCTGCTGAGGGTGTAGAGCTGCTCCACTGTTCCATGACAGGACGAAAACCACACTGCTCCTCCTGAATCTGAAGTTCAATGACCCGGCAGACCCTCTTCTCCAGCACAAAAGGGGGATCCCCACCCTGCTCTGCCAGTACAGCAGCACTGTCCCCGACATCCACGCAATGCGGCAGAGGCGTGTCAGCCAGGACAGCCCTACAGCATCCAGAGCCTTGAGGAACCCAGGGCGGATCTCATCCACCCCCAGGGACCTGCTACTGAAGAGCTTTTTGACTGCTTCAGCAAATTCAGCTCCAGAAATAGGTGTGTCCGCTCCAGAGCCCCCCAGTCCTGCTGGCGTTTCAACAGAGTTGAGGAGGTCTCGGAGGTATTCCTGCCAGTGATCTACAATGTTTCGAGTTGAGGTCAGCAGCAACCTGTTCCCACGGTACATAGTGTTGATGGAGCTCTGCTTCCCCCTCCTGAGCGCTGGATGGTGGATCAGAATCTCCTCGATGCCCACCGGAAGTTGTTCTCCATGGTCTTCCCAAACTTCTCCCACGCCAGAGTTTTTGCCTCGGCAACCACCGATGCTGCATGCCGCTTGGCCTGCCGGAACCTGTTAGCTGGCTCCGGAGCTGTGTGATGCCAAGTGTACATATGGACACCTTTATGTCCGAATATGGTGTTTGTTATGGACAATCTGTGACGAGCACAGAAGTCCAATAAGAAAAACACCGTTCGGGTTCAGATCAGCTGGGCCGTTCCTCCCAATCACGCCCTTCCAAGTCGCACTGTCATTGCTCGTGTGAATGTTGAAGTCTTGGTGCCTCTCACTGGGGGCAACTCCAGAATAAGAGTCCAATCCCTCTCGAGAGGCCTGGTTCCAGACACCACGCTATCTGTCGAGGTGAGTCCGACTATGTCTAGTCTGTCAGACTCACGCACCAGCTCGGGCTCCTTCCCTGCCAGAGAGGTGATATTCCATGTTCCAAGACCCAGCTTCTGCAGCCAATTAGCGGACCGCCAAGGTCCTCCACACCGGCTACCGCCCGGCTCACACTGCACCAGCCCCCCTGGCCCTTCCTGTGGGTGGTGAGCCTAGGGGAAGAGGGACCCATGTCGTTCATTCGGGCTGTGCCCAGGCGAGCCCCATGGGTACAGCCACCAGCAACTCACTGCCGAGCTCCATCCCCAGACCTGGCTCTGAGGGGGGCCCCGGTGACCCCCATCCGTGCAAGGGGAAACTGGGTCCAATGATTTTCTTCTTCATGGGAGGTCTTCTGATCCACACTTTGTCTGGTACCTGGGACCTGTTTGCCTTGGGTGACCCTTCCGAGGGCAACATAGCTCCCAGGATCACTGGGAGACGCAAACCCTTCCAGCTTCAGCTTGTAATGCAACTAATGGTTTACATTAGCAAGAAATTAATCATCATCTTAAACTCTGTAGACCTTAGATTACAAAGAGTGCATATAACCAAACAAAGAACTGAAAGAAATTTCAGGAGGCTTGGCCAAAAGCCAGCTTCTCTTCCTGAGTCATCATGATGCGGAGAGGACCATTTGGAGTTAAATCAACAGTAACAGAAAGCTGTTTTTTTGAGTATACAGCACATGCATGATGGGTAAACTAATGTTCGTAGCTTTTCAAGGAAACCCTTTCATAAAGCAGAGCAGGTTTTGACTTTGACTATGATCATAAAGGCTTGGTGAAGATCTATGGGAAATGCCAAAAAAGTAGCCTGATATGGACATTTGATAGGTTTGTCAACAAGGCACTAGAACGTTTCCTGGTTGCAAACTGTCAGTGTATAATTTAAAAATCAATTTAATATTTGGTTTTTGAGAAGACTGGGCAAAGGCAAAGGGGTTACATTTCAGTTTGTGATATGTTACAGGTCCCGTACCTTGCTTGCTGGATGGTTTCGGTGGAGTTTAACAATTTGTAATTGTACTGACAACAATTGTCCAAAATATTCTTGTATAATGTATGTATACCCCCACAAGACTCATGTAGGTTTTTTAATCCAGGAATGCCACATTGATGGATTGCCATGGCAATGGAGGCTTCCATCTTTGCCACCTTAGCACAGAGGTTTGTTGAAATGTCTTTTTCTTGAGATTAATAAGGAATGGAGATTTTATAAAAGAAAACAAATGGCCCTCAACATTTGCACTTTTTCCAGTTGTTTGCTATGATAGTTGCGATGCGTATTCACAGGTGCCGTTCTTTTTTTCATCCCCTGTCACTACTTTTTGAAATATAGTGCTGGGGAATATTTCATAATCAAAGCTGTAATAGAAGAAGACCTATCTTATGGACCTAAAAATTCAGATGCATTATCACACTTAGATTGTTTTCCTGGAGAGAAAAAATGGCAGATATCATGGACAAATTAGAAATTTTATAAGATCACCAGTACCTCTCGGTGTGACAGCCCAGCCAGCTCTCTATGAAGAGATTATTGAGTCATTTTATTTCATTTGGATTTTCCAGATATTTCATCTGAGGGATTTGGTGCACCTGGGTTGAATGTTCCCTCTGCATAAATTACATTGTAATTGCTGAGGCCTCTTTCTTTTACACTTCCATTCTTTATTATTTAGACCCTTTATAGTTTATTTGTATTTCTTATTCTCCCCCTTTTTTTTTACTGTTTATAATATTTTCTACTATTATTTATTATTATTATATTTTTCTTTTAACTCTGGCACAACAATTTCCTTCGGGAAAAATAAAGTTGTTCTTATTCTTATTCTTACTCTTAATTATCTCTGTGTTTTGGATTCAAGACCACTTACCACAGTTTTTCTCTTATTCAAGTAAGTGCACCTGGTTTCACTGACAGAGAAAGACCACGTTTGTGGTTTTGGTTTAGATATATGAATTCTTAATCATTATTTCTTGATAGTGCGGGTGGGGGGGAGCTATAGCCTACAGGGTACCAGTGGAAATTGGGCTACTGTGGGTCGAAGAAAGAGGATGAAGGGGTATTCAGAAGCAGAGAGAGAAGAGGAAAGGCAAGAGTCTGGGACTGAGAGTAGGGACTTTGAATATTGGTTTGGACCATGTTTGGACCCAAACTCTTTTTGCTTCGGTAGTAGACATGAAAACATGGGAGAGCTTTTTTGACACACATTTCTTGAATTTACAACAAAATCAAGTTGAGTATTTCATCTTCAATTTGACAATAAACTAACACATTAGAAATAATAAATAAAAACATAAATAAAAAGAATGTCAAAATAATATTTTCATGCAGTGAAATTCAGTTATGTGGGGTTGGGAGAGCTGCTTCCTAATAGAAAGTTACATAATAAGAATATTATATATTTAATTAAGTGGTATCAGAGCTAATATTGTGAGATGAACTAGATCATAACATAACATTAATAAAAATCTACGGTATAAGACTGTAATTTTAACCATTTCATTGGAATGGCCCATTAACAAATTGTGGCCCTATTCATTCATAACATTTTCCTGTTCTCTTCACCTGTGATGCGATTTTCGTTGTGAACATGCTGAGTAAACTTTAGGTGTGTGATTGCAGTATTGAAAGTCGGTTGTGGCATTGAAAATAGAAAATGGAGGGACAGAGAAGGCCACATTACATTTTGGCACAAGTTAGTGTACTCTCACCAAATCTGTTGGCAAAATAGTATTTCTGCATAGTGTTGTTTAATGAATTATTTAAGGCAACTATATCTTTCAATCATCAAGAACCTAAAAGTCCGTGAGATATCTTTTTGGTTGATTTTGTTCTGGTAAAGACAAAGTTCATCTCTCTGACCTTTGCTGCACCATTGTTCCTGTGCTGCTCATCTATCTGTGTCTAATGTATTCACAACATTTCCAACAGGCCCATTATTTACCAAGTTGTTTCTGCTGACCAGACACTTCAGTAGATAACTAATGAATAATTAGAACATGCAGTAATTGTATAAAGAATCTTAAAACTGCTGAAGTGAGAGATTTAGAGTACTTTTGTTTTTCTGATCAAATCAAATCTATGGCTTTATAATGTATCTTTTCAGTATGCAGTTCAATCATGAGCAAATTTGCTTAGACCATCTTTGCTTGAAAGATCTGTCTATGAAGAATGGGTATCATTAAGCAAAAGCATCTGTTTCTGTAGATCTTATTCTGGGCAAACAACACCATTGCATCAGAATGTACATGTGTGGGTTGGATTACCTTAAAGGTTTGAAGAAAACAGCTTCATTGTGTTTGGAGGAGATATAGGTTAAAATGCATGAATTCCAGGTAGGCAAAAATGGGTCTAGTCTATAGCTGGTAGCTATTTGGCTATTTTTAATGGGCCTTGACAGCTGCCCATGTTTTTACAGTACAGTACTAAATTATTTGATGGTGTGTGTGTGTGTGTTTGTTGCAGGATGGAAAAAATGAATTCAACCAGGAGGTAAGAAAAGTAGAATTGGAGACCAAAAGGCAAAAAAGAGCACATAATGAGCTCTGGCACCAAGAATGTAAGAATGTTATAAACCCTTCCGGCTTTGCTTCTATATCAGGCCTCAAGTGTGTAAAATCTGAAAACGTTTCGTGAAACGCCAGCAGTGTGAGGCAGTAGGGTGTTGCTTAAATATCTGTTACAATAAATTCTCATGAATACATTTAGAAAGTAACAGAAAAAATGTTAGGTTACATTCACATTATAGCACAATCAAATCTGGCGGCAACTAAGTTTATTTCCTCACCCACAGTAATGGTTTGACATGACAATAAATCCACTGTTTTGTAGTTGGGTCTGATTCCCATAAAATGTATTTTGATAGTGGGAATCACCCTGTTTGTTGTTGAAATATAGGTATGAAATTAAGCATGTGTTGTATTACAGCATTTAATTGTGTTTTTATGTCTGTCTCATTCCAGTCACAACTGTTGTATTATAAATTAGCACATTTAGCCAAAGTCCATCATAGTGTGAAGTGAGTCGACGACACTGTAGTTACAGGTTGTTTTTTGACAGGTTAATTTTTGAGGGATAAAAGCAAACTGAAGGAAAACATTTGACTCAGCAAATGGTACATTCAAGTCAGTAGGACCAGTTGAGTATTTTATTAATATGTAGAAAATGTATTAAAAAAGGAGCGATATAGTACATGTTTAAGTCAAACTAGAGCTAAATTTGACAGCAAAATCCAAGGTTATCCAACAACAAAATCTTAGTTTCAGCAAGTATTACCTCTCAACAGTCAAGATGGCATTTTGTCAATATTTACATTTTCATAGCAAGATTTCGGATAACTGTAGTTACAGTCTGTGGCTTACACAATAAATATCATATTAAAAATGTTAACCAATGAAATCAAGTATTTTAACATTCATATACCAGAGACTCTTTTTTTTAACATTGTATGTCCTGATAGTCTTTTGAAAATAAATAGTCTTGAAATAAATAGCTTTCAATAAAAAGCTTTCCTTCAGTTTAGGAAGCGGTAGGAACATCTTAATGAAAAGATGAAAAAATGGGGAAAAAAAGAATTTCATTTTCATCACTGTCCCCTTCAAAAATACAGAATATCATAATTTGATTAGTTGGGAATCAAATCACTTGTTAATGACAAATCAAGAACAGCAATATAAATAAATAAATAAATAAAATAAGACATGAAAAAAAAAATCAAATTCTTATCTAAATAATTTTCAGAATTTTTCCAAGAGAGGCTTCAGTTTCTAGAATATTGATATTCTAGAAATAAATTCCCAATGCCAAGTGATGTTTTATTTTCAAACGTTTTTTTAAAAAGTTTAAATGTTAATTCAGGTTATACATGAAGCAGTAAAGAATATGTACAAATCAAACTTTAAATAATTAGTTGACTTTGGACCCCAAACAGTTGCAATTACGAGCTAAAAATTATGGAAAAAGTTGGATTCGACCATGTGACGTAATCTCTTTGAAAGAGCTGCTTTGTGCAGACTAATAATGGATGAGAGATAGTTGGATTACATTACAAACATTCTGCTCCTCTCCTGCAAAGGGTTCAAACCATGGTTCCTTTTCTGAAAATGCAGCCAAACAAACTTAAGTACTCTATGAAATGCAAATATACAGCATTCCCTACTCTACAAGAATTCACTAAAGGAGATCGATTTTCAACCACGGGCTCTGAAACAAGTACTTGAACACTTACATATCAAGAAGACCTTTTACATATTGAAACTTTCTATTATATAAATTCATTGTTTTTTAATAACATTTTTGAGGCCCAATAGTCTACATATTCTAATATACAAACCATTTCAAAAACAATGTTTCACCAGTTAGGCAGACTGGCTATCACCACAAATAGAGTAAAAACGAATTATTTATTTTTTGGAATTTCATTGAAATTTAGTCTGCATGTAATGGTTACCAGGGAAATATTCCCACTTTCAACATCATTTTTATCTAAAGGGGGAAAGTTATAAAATAATTCAAGACTAATCATACATTATAAAGGGAAGAGTCGTTACTGTTTTCAATCCTAAAAAGAAAAGGGAAAAAGAATACAGTCATGTAACATGCCCGATTTGCTTATTCTCTTCAGTGAGGAAAAAAAAGCTGACGAAACACACAAAAAAAAAAATAAAGCTGTTTCAAGGGAATGAAAATCTTTGTATACTTGATAGTTAGGAGACCAAATGTTGCTTGCAGTTATGTTTAAATATAGATCTGATGATTGCACGAGACTGCAAAGCACTATTATTGAATTTATGAAGCTCAGCTTTAGTTAACCATTAAGAGTTGGTTTTAGCATGACAAAAAAGGGCAATAAAATAAATAAACTAAAAATAAAAGGTCTAACCAACCAGCACTGAACAATTTATGTATCAGTGTGAGGACAAAAGGCTTTCTTTGCATGCTGCAAATTATGTCTGCACTTCAAAAAGATTACATTCTCTGCCACGATTGCTGATTGTGTTGCTTCACGGAGAATCTTGATGGTGGAGTTAGAAAGAGAAGGGCACAAAAGACGGACTCGGCTTCACTCCACCAACTGTTTTGCAGTCTTTGTTGCCTTCCTCTGGTGTCTCAGGACACACCGAGCTAAAATCTGCTCGAGCCTGCCATTACCGTTTTGCACAGAATTTAGTGTTAACATTGTATAAAAGTACGCCTAGGGTTTTATTTCCATAAAGTCTGGGAAAAGTTAGAATCTATTAATGCAAGCAAAAGCTGCTTTTCACTGAGTTTGGTGAGAAAACTGGCCAGTGTCGATCCGAACAGCAGACAAGGTTTTTCTTCTGCAGATTTTTGGTTTCTTTCTATCAACACCATCTCTGCAAGCCATCAAAGCATTCTTAAAAGACCATACACACACATATATATATATATATATATATATATATATATATATATATATATATTGTGAAGGGCCAAACAATCTATTACATTGATGTTGTATGGATGACTTTAAAAAAAAAAAATCTAATTCAATAATAAATAAAAATATATTATTGTCAATTTGAGACTGCAGTTGCTTAGTGATGAATGGTGAATCCAGATGATGAGTAAAAATTATATTTCAATCTCATGTCAAACTCCAGCATTTGTCATCACTGTTTATGTGTACAATGAACAAATTAACTTCCTCGGAAAGGCCTGTATCAAATCATATTGAATAGATGTACTTGTGTCATATCAGTTACAAAAATATATATATATCTTAAAGTTAGGGATTTCAAGGGAATATACAGCGTATTTTCTTTTAATCAGGCATTTTTTATGGTTAAAATAGCGCTAGCTTATGTACTCTTCAGGGCATTTCTGAGCACATTATTTCCTCACATCCAAGGGAAAGCCAAATCTCAGAACAACAGCAAAGCTTCCTTGATCACCGTTCCTTTTTTGTACAGCAAATACAACCATTGTCATTCAAAGTATTTAATAAATTACATACAGTGTCTTCTATCCTCTGGGTAGAAGTACAGCAGGGAAAAGACAGCTAAAGCTGGACAAAGATGGACTGGGTTGAGACATTGTTTTAACCTTACTGCCATGCAGATGCTTCAAGAACAAGTATTTTAGTACATTAGTAGTGTGATAAATTGTTTTGTAAGGTAATATGAGTCATTATTTTAACCAACATCTTGTTCAGTAGCTTTTTACTTTGAAGCAAACCGATAGCGGCAAAGAATCAAACATTGTCGGAAACCAGTTTATCTGAGGCTGTGCAGGATCGGCGACAGGATTGTTTATATAGGTGCGGACCGCCTCCTCTTGCTGCTGATGCTTCGGAAGTTGAATGGCCTCATCTTCATCTCAACAAAGGGGATAGAGAACTCATGCCCTTTCCAGTGGTACCAGTTAATACCCTGTAAAAGTAAAAGAAACTGCTTGAATTTTCATTCTAAGTAAATGGGATTTATGACAGAAAATTAAATATAAGGGGAAAAAAACAGCAGAATAAACACCAATGGAAGTTCCATTTATTTTCATTGCCCTCGTTGCCACACCGTGGGCTTTACTGCCGTAGAGGAAATTTCTAAACGTGTTTTATGTTTGTCCATCTCTGTTCCCACCTGATTTCCTTTTGTAGTTAGCCTAATCACAGCTGCACAGAACACCATTCCACCATCAAGCAGAGAGGAAGCTACATCACTGACTAAAAGGACCAGACAAGCTCTTAGCCCTCTACGCCTCTACCAATTCTGTGCTAAAAGCAAAAGACTTTCATTGTGACTAAGCTGGCCAAAGTTCTTTTTGTGTGCATTTTGTTGCATTTCTTGGATGATCTATAGCCTTTTCCTCTCAACATATTGAAAAAACAACAAAAGAATGAAACCGTATACATCCTCCTGAAAAACTGGGTAATTTTCTAACAGCATTTGATACATGAAAAACATCCTAGCTGAATTAAAACTGCTCCACTTCAATATTTTTGTGTTGCTTAGAACTTTAACCTTTTGATGACAGCCTTGTCATGGGACCAATCAGCATACATATTTCAGTTCTTTGAATAGATTTGTATCCCTAAAGTGAAATTTAGAGTCAGCCTTTCCTTAGCCTGTAAACAGATACAGACACTGAGAGCACTTTGTTGACTGCACTCTTTTGGCAGCAGTCAAAGGTTGGACATTTGAATAAAGGGCACTTTAGCTTTGGATGATTAAGAGTGCAAAGTTTTTATATTCTTTGCATCGATGGTTCATATAATAACAGATCTGATCTGACAAAACAACGGTAGCAGTAACTTGAAATATAATCTTCTTTATTACGGCATTTACTAAAAGCTAGAAGGCTACTTTACAGTTGTATTTATTGAAATAGGAGGACAAGTCTTGGCCTGTTTATTTGATTTTTTGATGTGTGATTGGGAGTGGGTTCAATTGCCAAAATATCACTGTTTTTACTGGGATACCCAAATGAGAATTAAAGCTTATCTAAGGCTGAGTTTAGAACTTTGCTCTCTTGAGGAAGGTTTATGCGAAAAATAAAGTGAATGATGAGTTGGGTTGGTGGGTATTCAAGTCAGATGACTTGGAGATTTGTCTAATGCCCTTTGAGGAGTATCGCAGTTTTACTTAGACATTCTTTAAACCTCCAATGGCTTCATAATAGAGCATTTCTGTTGGGGATACATTAAATGTTGGCAGAAAATGCAAAAATAAACATTTGATTGTTGCAGCCAAAACATTGAAAATTTACATTACTCAAAATGATCTACTGTTAAGGTATTTCTGGTCAATGCTTTAACATCCATTGTCACCAAAATATGTTACATCAGTGCTTTTTACTTGATGCATCTAAAATGAGATGAGTACTATTCAAATGAAAATTTAGTTAATCTTGGTTAATATTCTTTTACCATTAACTTAAGTAATTGTAATACATGTAGTTATTATAGAAGCCTCTAGTATTTGTTTTGGGAAATTGTAAGATATGGCGAGATACAAGAAAATCAACTGGTGACTGATTATTTTTTCTAATGTGTTTTTTTGTTATTCTATCAAAAATATAATTTATTATATATTAATTTGACTTATAAAAATAATTTTTAAGTCATGTTTACGTTTTTATATTGCATTGATAATGTCAGGAACCACTGTTGCTGTCCTTTCTAAAGCTGCCCACTAAACCAGCAATAAATTGGGCAAAGATATTTTCTGCATTGTAGAATTTTTGGTACATGTTTGGTTTGTTCTCTTTTCACCATTATTATGACTGTAGCTGACCTGACTATGTCTGGACTCCCCATATTTGCCATTAAGATTGGCCCGGTGGCAGTTCTTGTACCACCATGCTCCTTTGTAGGACAAGGCACAGTTAGTGACAGCGATGTCATTGTCTCTGTCTTTTGTAGAGAAGGGCCGTCCCTGGTGGTAGCTCAGAGAGTCGCCTAGGATCAGAGCAGAAAGACCCTCTTAAAAATCAGTACATATAAGGCAACATATGCTTTCGGTGGAAAATGATATAATGAGGGAATATGATGATCAGGTGAGAGGTAGATGGTGAGATATAAATGTGGGAGATGAAACTGTAAACTTTCATCTCTCTGAATTTGTTCAGGGAAAGAAAAAAATCAAATTAAAAAAAAGTGGATGACAGGTAAATCTGGCGCATGGTCATGCTGGCCTGCCATGAAATACATGAATGGAGAGGTTGTATGTGGAGGAATTATGTAGCAGGTGTGCAAAACCATGCTCGAGAGATGGGAAAGTATCCTCAGCTGAAGGTTTTAGAAAGAGCGTAGGATGCATTAATCGCATGATTCAATATAATGGTTTGATATGAATGCTTGTTGAAATCTGTGATACGAATGATTAATTAAGCAAGTCAGTGCAGGCATTTCAAATAATCAAGCACATATTTAATGACAATGCAAAATATTTCACAATGTTAAGCAATTAGTTGACTCAAGCATTTATAATGGACCTTTTACATACCAGCGGTGCCATTATACTCTCCTATCCTGAGCTTGTAGAGGTTCCTCGCATCTCCAACAGAAAATTTATCATAACTGGCGTAGACAGACTCCTGTCCATCCCTCATGTCAATCCTTAGCTCATAACGTCCCTGAGCTGCAATCCTTTGGATGTTGTCCAGACCTGCAGAAAATTAAAAATCCCTGTTCATTGGATATCCTTCAGACAAATATCCATCGTATAGCAATTACATTCAAGGTTTCAATTTAACTATGGTATTTTTTTGCAATCTGGGAAGAAACTAATTTTACAGAAGAGAACTCACCATAATCATAGTGGATAAGATAAAATAAGATAAGAAAAGATAAGAATGGGTGGAGTGGTGTGTGTGTGTGTGTGTGTGTGTGTGTGTGTGTGTGTGTGTGTGTGTGTGTGTGAGTGGGTGCACGTGTGTGTCTATGCGTGTGTGATGGACAACTTATTTGTCCATCAGCTCAGAACTATTACAAAGTACTAAAAAAATGAATAAGATATATACCAATAAATAAGTGAGTAACTTTTTCATTTAATCTGTTTTGTAATTTTTTTACATCAAGAATGAAGATTTTCCTTTTGTAATTCAATGTAGTTAGTCACAGAAGCATAATAAATTAAAAGGGTATATACCAATATTTTATATTGTGATCCAAATTTAATAGACTTTTTTAGGCAAAAATTGTTTTCATCTATGATTCTACTTTAGGAATTAAAAAAAATATAGGATTCCCTGGACTGCGTCGTTACAATTGCATAGGTTGTTAAGTATCTATTGATATTGTTATTGATTACACATTTTTCTCCATATATCATCTTCAGTGCTGTTGATCTAAGACAGTTGCCACAGACAGCGCTTAACTAGAGTTTCCCAACAATGCATTCTACGTATTGCATAACAATGATGCTTGTACTGGCCTCTATCTGTGTCGTCTCTTTTTTTGTTGATTTAATAAAGTACCATTTAGGGTGACCAAAAAGTTCAAGAGTTCCGTTGAAGTGGGCACGGTGTTTCTCCATTCTGCCAAAATGTTTTGTTGATATCCTTTGCCCCGTTTTGTGATTTCTGTTTACCCGTCACTTTAACTCCATTGGATACTTGAGCTTCGGCTGATATAGATGTACACTGCACTGTTCAGGAGGTGCGCATTACATATAGAGTACATATAGAGTACAGAGTATAGAGTCCTGTGACGTCTATTCTTTAAATGTGATGCTTTTGTCCTCTGCAAGGACATGGTCAGTGGAACCTCTGACCACTTATATTTTGATTTTGACTCAGGAGTGGTCTACATAGAGAACTGAATACTGCACCCTAATGCCCCTTTGAGAGAGGTTTCCCACGACTACGGAAAATATTGATGCAATTCTAACAATACATTTTAATTTTCTGACTTTTGTTCCATCGATCAATACATAATAATTAGTAAATGCAAGAGATGAGGCAAGCTCTGTCCTCTGTGTATCTTGGGAGGTCTGTAAGCAAATGGGGTACAGATGGGGTGTGATGTTCAGTCAAAAGCTTGTCCTTTTCCAGTTTTTCAAGGTAGCTGACAGATCTCACCTTGGTCTTTCCTAGGTGGCTCTCTAAGCAGACTGGAAAGGTTGGAAAGGGGCTGTTTTTGCATTGCCATTGTAGTCTGAAGCATTAAACCTGATTTGGCTACAATATCTTTCTCTTGCTGAGTCATTCTCCTGTCACCCATTGATCAAGGAGGTCCAGTAATGGTGAGTTGCTATCATATGTTCTATTAACTGTTATATAGGAATTTGGGCGTCTCTCTCTGTGATCTTGCAGTGATACTTATGCTTTTTGGACTTCATTCAAGATGTCATTGGCAAGATACAATGCTAGTTTCTCTACCATACGGAAAATCATTGCAGTTGGAGTATTAATAGAATTAGAATTATATTAGATTATGCACCCATGGCACTCTTTAATAAAGTAACTGGGCTGCAGTATGTTTAAAAACGATGCACTCTAATGCTCAGATTGATTCTTATTAAGCCATTGCTTCTGAAGTAGCGATGCCGGGGGGGGGGGGTTCCCCCGGGGAACATGCTTATGTTGTAGTATTAGCTCTATGGCGGGAGTGCCAAATTAATTTTGGTTTGGGGGCCACATATGGACCAGTAAAATCATAGCGTAATTACCTAGAAAGTAGAACTAAGTCCAAAGTTTTCCTTGGTTTTAGTGTAAAGGAGGTAAACAGGTAAATTATAAAAAACAACCTGAGATTCTCAAAGAAAAGTAAGTGCAATTTTTCAACAACACTTCGCTTCAGTTCTGTCATCTCTCCGTGGGTTTTGTGTTATTTTTCGCCACGTTGAGTCTCATCGTTGCACCGAAACTTGCTGTATCCACACCAAGTATGCAGGTTTCTTTTTCACCTCAACAAACAAATAAGAAGTGTTGTGCCATGTTGCTAACACTGACTAAAACAGTGTGCCCATAGCAGAAAATATAACAACTGCATTTTTATTCAATAAAAGTTGTTCATGATTTTTAATGTATTTTTTCAAAGTGTAGTTTTACTCCAGGGGCCGGATTGGACCCCCTACATGCCATATGTCTCCCACCCCTGATTTATGTGTTTATTATGTTTATTATGTTTATTATGTTTATGCTGCGTTGTGACTACAGTGGCAGACAAGGAAAGACCGGTGTGTTTACTGTGTTTAAAAATGTTGGCAGCGGACAGCATGAAGCCAAACAAGTGAGGGCGTCACCTAAAGACATTACACCCCTATTACGCTGATAAGCTACATGAGTTTTTCAGCGAAAACAGGCCGAATATTGCCAACAACCATCCCACTTTTATGAAAGCTTCTTCAGTAAACCAGCAAGCACTGTTATGTTAGTAAATGTTAATAAAGTTATTCTTGGTTGCAAATTGAAAATGATTGAGAAGCACTGGATTAAACCATACAATAAATGTGTTGTTAATTTGGTTGCCCTTGTAGCTTTACAAATAAAAGATATTAAGAACAATACTAAAACATTATTAGACGAAGAACCAGAATTTGTGTGTGGTGAAACTCTTTTCACGCCACCCAAAATGTAATTTTGAGGTATCGTAAATATTTTCCCTTTGGTTCCATCAGAAACCCCCCGGATGTTCTTAGGTTTTAGTTTAAAATGGAAAATGTTGATGAAAATAATAGCTAAATAACTTTCCACCTATACATTTTCATTAAATCGCAAAATCATCAGGAAATTTCGAATTAGCTTGATTATAACATACATCAGAGCACAAATTTGCAGCTCTGACTGCGTCTAGCCATTGACATTATCGAAATGCATTATTTGATGGACCATAGTTCAGTCAGAGTTCACAAGAAAAAATGAGTACCTCAATAATCGACGTGCCTGTGGTGATCACAAAATTCAATTTGAGGGTCTGGATTTCTGCAGACCAGTTGTTGCTCTGACTGCAATATTTGCAAAGGACGGTGTGGAAGATGAGGGCTACAAAATTCTTAATACCAGTATTACCAATACCAGTATTAATACCAGTGAGGTCATTTAAACAGCATTTTGATATTTTTAATGACAATATATATATATATATAATTTTTTGGAATTTGTTTTCAAAAACGAGGAGCAATCGTTCCATCGATTTAAGAGGTATGTACATTTATAGGGAATAGAATTGAAGATGACTATTAACCTGTGACTTAGGAGAGCCTTTCAGACTGCCCAAATACAGGTCTGATTTCACGCTGCATTTCATATAGTTTGATCAAAAAAAGTAAGAAATTTGCCAAATTTAAATGAGCAATTATCTAACACAAATGCTATTGTCTACATTATATGATCTTAATACTTCCTTGGTCGTCTTCTCCTTTATGGCTTTTCCCTTCAATTAACTTTCTCTATCTAACCCTATTCTGTGTATCCTCCTCTCTCACACCAACTGTCTTCATATCCTCTCTCACTATGTCTTTAAATCTTCTCTTTGGTCTTCCTCTAGACCTGCCTGGCAGCTCCAATTCCAGCATCCGTCTGCCAATATATTCATTATCCCTTCCCTTGTACATGACCCAACCATCTCAGTCTGGCTTCTCTGACCTTCTCTCAAAAACATCTAACATGTGCTGTCCCTCTGATAGACTCATACCTGAACCTATCCATCTTCATCACTCCCAAAGAGAACCTCAACATCTTCATCTCTGTGACCTCTAGCTCTGCCTCCTGTCTTTTCGTCAATGTAACTGTTTCTAGTCCATACAGCATTGCTGGTCTCACTACTGTCTTGTACACCTTTCCTTTCATTCTGGCTGACAGTCTTCCATCCCATAGTACCCCTGACACTTTTCTCCACCCATTCCAACCTGCTTGAACCTGTTTCTTAACCTCTTTTCCACACTCTCCACTGCTCTGGATTGCACTTCCTCAGTATCTGCCTTTATTAAATATGAAAAAGCCAATAATAAAGGTAGAAATAAAATCATAAAAATATATTATAATTGCCCAAAGGTGAAAACTTATCTAATTTACCATTTTAAAGTATTAAAATGAATTTCTCTTGAGAGATATGTGAAAAAAGAAAATGAAAAAAGAAAAAAACATGCAAAGAAGCATATGGCAGGTCATTTCTATCAGAAAATGCAATTAATCAGAAGTAATTCACTCTTTCAGCCCAGATACAGTATTTTGATAAGACCCATGTCTTGAAAACTTTTTACATCTTGCAAACAAAAATGGTAATTCAAAATCCAAATATTGACAAAATATTTATCAAAACAGTGATGATATTGAGCAACATAATCAAAGTCCAAACAAAAAAAGAGTTTGAATTGGAAAACTGTGACACTTTAAGTATTATGGATGAGATATATTTCAGGGATTTTCTTTAAGCTCCCAAGATGAATAGAATATTTAATAGAACTGCTAAGGATACACCAGCAGCTCTCTAGGATAAAAGCTTGAATACTGATAAGCACCATGTCCGACATCTTTGTCAGATGGGTTTACTAACATGGATGGTTGGTATTGACAGGAGTGGTGGAGTTGCCCTCATCTGCCCATAAATACATGCTGCAGTTTTTTGAGATATTTGACTTTCCCGTGTATCTCCAGCGACACAGATGCAAAGCTCATTTGATCCCTGACAGGCGATAAGGTCCCAAATCGACTGCGGAGATTGGAACTGTCTTCAAAATCAGATTACAGCGAGCACCTATTTGGAAAAGAACCTGTGCCACTTCTTAACTTCAGAGAAACCTTTAATATCCACTTTTCATAAAAACAGACCATTTCAAGAAAGAAAAAAAAAAAAAATTCTCAATCCTTTGCTAATAAGTAGAAAGCTGGTTGACGTATGAACGTAAGTCTACTGCCATATGTCATTGGAAAGGAGATAAAACTAATGTTACAACCCACAAGCACTTAGTGTGACGGGAAGAAAAGCAATTGTTGTAATAAAATTGTGGTTAACCCTCAATCATCTTTAATTTGCATTCTGTCATTATCTTCAATTAATCTAACCACTGTAATTTTCAACAGTTTTTCCTTTAACAGTTTCATGGGGTTATTAACAAGGGATATTAAAAATTCATTTTGACACACTACTGCACTTGTGTCCTATTATACTGCCAATATTATAAACCTGCCAGATTTTATTACCAACGTTTCTCGAGCGCTAAAGGGGAGGAATAAAAAAAAAAAAGAAAAAACCCGTAGATGAGAATGGGATAATAGTCACCTCCACCATAGTTTCTCTCTGTTATTACATCATCAAAATGACATTGTGTTCTGCATAAAACCTGGCAGAGGTCACTGAGAGGGGAGAATAGATTGCTCAGGAAAAGTCATAAAAATGGCCATTTTCAAAGTGTAACGAATAATAATGAAAGCTTAATTATCTCGCTCTTTTTCGCTGGTGGGGTAAGTGTGTCTCTTGGATTAAATATCAGTGTTTATGGTTCCATACTCTCCAATATATTGCTGTTCTGTGAGTAGAGAAAGTGATTAGCGAAATGTTTAATATAATATCTCTCACAGGCATCGCTCGATAATCAGATAATCAGAAGAATGAAAAATGAAGGTCAAGCTGCTTAGTGCCAATATATTTGGGATATACTTGGTATTATGAAAAGATGGAAAATTTATAGGCACTTTATAAATAGTAAATGTATGATTCTTAAGTAAATAAGTACATGTGTCATTCTTAACCCTCATATTATGTTAAGGGTCAATTTGACCCATTTCACCCATTGACCCAATGGGTGAAAAATGACCCTTAACATAATATGAGGGTTAAAAGGCCATCATTGTCACTTTTTTGACGAAACTTTTTTTTTTGTCAATAAAAAGGTTTTTCAACAACACTGTCAAAGTGTTGTTGAGTAAAACACTGAACCCCTCATTGCGCCCCTGGTGCTGTTCACTAGTTGCCGTCTGCTTATGGTTCATCCATGATGGAGTAAATGTAGTGGTCAAATCCTGCTTCTGTTGTGCTGTATGTATAATAAATGTGAAAATGTTTTTTTTTTTTACAAGAAAGCTGTTTATCAACGGCACATGCTATGTCTATATATGGAAACGAGTTCCTGACAGATTTGCAAGAGTCAAGAGACTCTTACTGATCTTTCAATGATTGCTGTCGACAGATATCAGGCAGCGTTGCACGGTCAGAGTCTTGCCACTGTGAGCCCCCCTGACAGTGTCGACCTTTCCGGACAGAGAGGGAAGCACTGAATTTAAAAACGAGGAACTTATTCTACAGGCTGTGTCATACAACCTTTCCTCTCCTGGTCTGAGTTGTATGTATGAGAAGCAGAAGAAAATCCGGCATTATCTCGTAGTTTTGTATTTACTGTTTACCTTAGTCCTCCATATTGAACAGAAAAGAAGTGCCACTGACACTTTTAAACTCAAACTCTGGGACACCTATCACATGCATGGCCCTGTAGACTGTTTTCACACCAGGAAAAGATAAGGATTTTAATACGATGCTGGAGTTGTGCATCTTGGGCCCCTGATTGAATATTATTGTGAATAACTTTGTAGATACTCCTGCTTTAGAGTCTCTGAAACCATTGTCACCTCAAGCTAAAAAAAGATGCTCATCTTTACATTCTACACTTAGACTACAAGTTATGTCTTGGCAATTCACAAAGAGGCCCTCATGGGGGCAAAGTAGCAGTGCCATAGCCTCAGGTAACATTAAGCTTCTTTTATGCACAGAGAGGTCAGAATACAGTGCTGGAAAAAAGACGGGCTCAAAGGCATGGAGGGTGGAATGAGGGGGTGGAGGCTAAAAAAGGTAGGAATAAAGTTGCCCTGATATCTAGATGTGGTGAATTTTTGCTGACATTCCAGCGCTGTTTATAAATGTATATATACTAGAAAAAGTAGAAAGTGGAAAAGGGAATGGTGATAGTTTATTCAGTAGTAACAAGATAGCTACAATGTTTCCCTTTCTTCCCTATGATGGTGTCATTTACATATACTCTCCTCTGTCAAAGTAAAACGATAGCTCCACTTTGGTTAAAAGCAACAAATGGTTTGTTTGTATCAGCTGGCATTGTCGAGGTTATTCATTTCCTGCAAAAAACATTAAGTCCAGTGACTACATCTTCACTGCGGTGATGAACAAAAATAATTGCAAAAGCAGACAACAGCAATCGATCCCACTTAGCTAGACTGTAAACAAACACATCAAAATAAAACTATTAAACAACAGGGAGAGCCCAGGACCCCAGAAATGCAATCTTTTTCATTAGTTTGCATGATGGTTTCACCTGAAATTTAGGATGAGTGAGCTCTAAAAGTCTGTTTATTGACTAAAAGTCTGTTTAAATGATCTATTTCAGTGTGCGTGGTCCCCAGTGGACTGATCCCATCGTCATTTTGTATGACAATCCAAGTTAGCAGTGTAATTGAGTTCCCACAGTTATACTCTGGGGGTAATAAACAGGCAAATCAATATCCTAATGTTATATAATGTTTCTGCAAAATGGAAACACAGAAACACAGAAAGAAAGCAAGAAAGCAAGAAAGCAAGAAAGAAAGAAAGAAGGAAAGAAGGAAAGAAGGAAAGAAAAACAGGAAGACAATAGTATTTTTATCCTATACTCATCTGCACCAAAAGATTGAAGCAAAGAGCATAAAATAACTAACAAAAATATATTCTAAAAAATAGCTATAGATATAGATATAGTCATAGATATAGATATTGTAGCGTTTTAGTCAGGGAAGCACCCGGGTGATGGTAAAACGTCTGTTTAATAAGCAATAGCTGTTGTTGGCCACAACCACGCTGAACAAGCCTGCAATACAACTAACTGTTACTGCTCAATTCCAGGTGAAAAAAAAAACAAGCATCAACATAAACCCCAACATTTGTGACTTGTCATTTATAAATATAGATATAGAATGTGATTATAAATATAGTACAGGAAGCAATTACTTATTGTTAAATCTGGTGATAAATTTGACGCTATAGTGTCAGGTACTGAAAATTAAGATGATGGAGAGACCCACAGCATTGCGGCATTTTATTAAAAAAGAAAAATCTTAAAAATATATTGCAAAGATTTGTCCTCCTCTAATTGATAGCAACTCATCAGGCTTTTCTGGTCACTGGAGTAAGGTATACTGTAGATAAAGAGTCATACAACCATCGGAAAACTAGAACATAGATTAAACAATATGGGTGGCATTCTGAGCCCCAACAGAGCAATATATATATATATCAAAGATCAATATATAAATTGCTGCTGAAATTAGGAGCTGTGCTGATAGAATATTTAAAAAAAGGCTTCAAGAAACTTGTGATTTTCTGGAAATAATGGTTTGAACCAATGTATTTAAATCAACCTGAGTAGTGAACAAAACAAACTTTCAATCTTGAAATTATTTCGTTAAAGAAATCCATTTTTCTTAACCTTGACACCAACCCATCAACGACAGAAACAGTTGACAGAATGACAGTCTTACCCAGCCAGAATTCATCCTCCAGGTTCCCAAAGCCAACACGATAGTCACTCCATTTTCTAGAAAAATCTGTCAGACCATTCTGACGGCGCTGGAATACCTTAAAAGAATAAATGAATAAATAATTGAATAAATGAACAATTTACCCAGTTTAAAATAACTAAATAGAACTAACGCCATGCTCAAAAGAACACTCAATGTAAGAACTCAAGAAGTAGGCTGAGGGAAGTTCCGTTTTCGTTCTCCTATCTTTTTTTTTTTTGCATTAAACGGTACAGTTACACCAGAAATGATCAAATTGTGTATAAAAACGCGTTAAAAGAGACTTACAATCCAGCCTCCGTCATCAGTGGTCATGTCACAATAGACCTGCACACCCTGGCTGTGGTCTCTATTGATGTAGATGGTGTAGACACCACTAAGCGTCTCTCCATTCAGAAGATGTTGGGCACAATTCTGAGGCGCTGCAAACAGACGACTCCCTGGGGAGGTGTGCACGAGAGCGGTTATTATGATTTGCTTGTGTCTTTTCCCACTGCACTTTAGCTGATTTTCCTTCATCTTATTGTGGGGCACATTGGAAGATGGGTAGAAGAATAACAGCACCAGATGATGTATTTACTATCTGTTATTTTTTAAAACATTACAGATATTTAATATAAAAAACTAATCCCCTCAGCGGTAAGCATTTTTCATTCTGGTCCTTATTCCAGGAGATGGCATTTTGTTGTTTGTGAAAGGCCCTGATGAACCGCTTCACAATTTGTCCAAAGCACAAAAGAGCAAATAGACAAAGTTATATTGTAGTCAGACCATGAGTTGCTTCTGCTTTCTATTAAGAATGAACACAGTATTTGTGCCCCTGAGGTTTTCCTTAGTTGTTGGTACACAGATTGCTGCTGTCACTGTCTTACTGTCAGTATAGCTGTGATTTTCTGCTTTTGTACAGGAAAAATGTATTGGATATTTCACTGAATTTTCTATTCACACATTTACCCTAATTGAAAAAAAATAAATGTAGAAAGGAAACACCTTTCTATACATTTATATATAGGGAAGCCTCTGCATAATTATCTTGTCAGAGCAGAATGCTTAAAATGTTATATGCGGTGATATGTTCATTTGAAATTGATACTGAATTAAAACATTATTTTGTGTTGTGTATTGTGTTTATCTATTTGAGACAAACAGAATGACAGTGTCAGCTGAAGGTAGAGTCAGAGTCAAACACGTTCTATAAATATATTGCAGCATGTTGTGATGTTTGGGTCAAGGTCCCAGCATTTGTTTGGTTTGTTAAACAATATCAGCGTTCCACTGAGTAAGTAATTTTTTTTTTTTTTTTTTGTGCAATCATACTGCAGAACAAAATTTAAATATTGTGGATTCAATATAGTGTTTTTTAAACCAAGAGGTCTGGCAGACTGCAATACTTTTCTAAATTGTTGTCAATGTTACTTTGTGAGTAAATTTATATCAAGTTTATTGAGGTGTTTGTGAAAACAACTATACAATTTAATAGATGGTTTCTGTGCATGCTTGTGTATGCTGTATCTGAATGAACTTGTCCAAAGAACCTGTGGTGAAAGTAGTAGATACTACAGCGCTGGTGTCTAGTCCTCTCGCAGCTTGGAGCTTGACAGTATATTCTGTAGTCTCAGCAAGTCCCTCCAAACGAATCCATGTGTCTTCAGCATCTAGGATCAACTCCTAGAACACAAACACAAATTCTTGCATAAGACACAACAAAAGCATGCAACATACGCTGACATGAAGAGTACCGTCTTAAAAAGGTAAGAATTGAATGCCTGTCCATTAACATCCTCATGATAAAGCAGGCTGTGTCAACATTTAAAAAGAATGAAAAGCCAATATTTTGTTAAATTCATTTCAATTTTAACTGTAGAAAATAATTTAAAAACTGCTTGCCTGTTTCTGCAGTAGTAATTTATAATAGCAGGAAACAAAAAGTGCAACACTAAACACAATGAGATAAACGACTTCTATTGCTAGGCCTGGCAGAGCTGTGACAAAACAATAATTTCCTTTTCTTAGATGATTTGCTTTTGCATGTTGGCTTGAAAACATGAAAAATGAACAAGTAAAATTAAATATTTAACTTGTTTGGAAAAAAAAAAATCACATATTTCACACAATGTGCCCATGTGAATTATGCAGGGAACCAGCTGGTAAATGTTGTTTCTCTTTCTCCAAGGACAGCGATACGTTCGGTTTCAGGGTCAAGACAACATTTTATTGCGGGCAGAACAGACTTTTCAAGGGTAATATAAACTTCTGATCAGTTCTGAGCATGTGCTGTTAGAAACTACCAGCGAATGTGGACTTGTCTGTGAGTCTTGCAGTTTTATCATACCAAGAACACATGCAGATGTGAAACAGTGATCTGTACTTACAAACTATTATGGAAATAACAGATCAAAAATTCATCTTGCAAAACTATGCAATTTACAATGATTTGGTATCATAGCACATAAAGAAGCTGTAAAGCCGACCACGTGAAATATGTAGCAGGATTAAAGCAGCAGAATAAGGAGACAAATGAAGGAACAGTGCAGAAGATGCACTTCAGTGTCTGCATGCAGGAATCAGATCTGCCTTGAGTGCTTGTGTTATGACTCATTTATTGGTGAATTTAAATGGGGCATTGGAAGTTGAAGCACCTCTCAGATGACAATGAATATTTGAAAACTATCTAAAGAGCATGATCATGCTCAGTCCGTAAGTCTTGACAAGCTGGCTACTTTAAGGGAGGTAGTGTCTGTTTTGATGAGCAAGTGCTTTTTTAAAATATAGTTAAAGATGAAATCATTTGATACATGTTGTCAGCGTGAAGTGACACCTAAATAAAAAACCTAGATGTCTTACTATAAGCCTTTTCTCAGAAGGCAGGTTTCGTATCTGATTATAGAGTGAAAACAGAGATGTATTGTATTATTGTATGAAAAACTGTGATATCTAATAGATGTTAATATGTTGATATGTCAATACTGCTGTAGAGAAAACTTTTAGGATATACAAGGTTTTCTGTTAAAGAGAATATGAAACCTTCAGATTAGTTTGAGACCGTGAACCCAACTCTAGCGCACACCTAGTTTTTTGTTTTTTAAAAAACATCAAAATTATCAAATAAATAATTTAATAAATGAGTGAATGAATGAATAAATAGATACATTAACAATAGTAGAAGTTCTATTCATTGTACGTGGGTGACACCTCATGGTCGACCACATGCAGGTTCAATGAGAGACAGTGAAATGAGACAGTGAATGAGACATCATTACTGCGTTCAGTGTTTTCCAGTATGATCGTATGCCAAGCTTCAGAGGGGCAGAGTCAATCTTTCAGACACCTACAGTAAATGGCATTCATGCCCAAATTAAGCTGACCATAATAGGAAATTGTTCTACTTAATCCTGACTAGGCATTGGGAATTCCTCACCGTTCCAACCAGTGTTTTATTACCATCGCTAACCCACACTGACAAGTTAAATCAAAATAAACAATACCTCTATCAAGGTAATACCTCTGTTGGATTGGCAATTTCAATGTGTTTTTCCCTTGTGTTCATATTGATGTGCGTTATTGAATGTGTGAATCATGCTTGTGAGCCTCTGTCCAAATATGTGCATGCTCCACATTTAGGGATTATTTAATTAAAACCAAATGAAAGTGGTATTTATTATGCTCTCATGTTCTTTTCCTGAGTAGTGACACAAGTGTAATAAGTTGAATCAAGTGGGAGCACAATAACTCAGAACAGGCTGGATATACAGCAGGATTTCATGTGTTCAAGATAAGAGATCAAATAAACAAAAACACCAAATAGAAAATATCAACAATGTGTCTTTGTGTTGATGTGTTTGAGAGACAGTGGAACAGATATGAGTATCTGGGTGTGTGCACCACATACTTTACGGCTGCCATCAAATGACTTGTAGGTGAGCATGTAGTTGTCAATTTCTGCAATTGGTGGTTGCCAAGAAATGAGACCGCTGCGGTGATTCACCTCACTCGCTGTCAGGTTTACAGGGGCATCCATTGCTAGCAGAGAAAAGGGAGAAATAACACTCTTACAATGAGTTGAGAGGACAAATACATTGGACATAGATCCTCCATTTTTAAATATTAAAACATATCAAATTTTTAACAAGAAAAAGCAATGCATTGTTTCAATGTTCTGTCTTGCTTCAAAAAGTAAGTGAAACACAGGTTTATCCATCCTTTAGTAGAACATAGAAACAGTTTCATTAATTTTTGAAAATTTTCTGTTTTCATGGAGTAAAAAAAGATCATTGAAGAGTCAGTTTAGCCACCCATTAGTGCAAAATAGAGATAATTCATATATTCTCAATATATTTCTGTTCTTCCTCCTGTTTTTTCCTCACTGTTTGAATGGCGATCTAACCGTATGTACATCATAGTTGTATTTATGATGTAAAAATGTATCATAATATCAGTGTCTATGGTATTAACACATGCAATGCAGGATTCTTTAGATGACACACAAAGATTTCCCCCAAAATTAACAAGAAATTAAAACAAACTAATTACAATAAATAAGAAAAAATGCTTTTGGGTCTGCAATAAAAATGTGTAAGCAACAAAGTCATATCTGTGGAGGTTCTAAGTCATCCAGGTCATGGTGAATTCTTGTCAAAATCCTCTTGACTTGAATTTCTTCACTTGAAGAGGTTTCTCCCCTCTCATCCTAGAGGATTCTTCAGTTCTGAACGTCTTCAAGTGAGGAAATTCATTTCCAGTTGCCACGACAAGTAAGCAACAAAGAATTGATTACAAAATTGCATTCGTGGGAATTTATGGAAAACTCTGACCACAGGGTTTGTTGAATTTTGTTCGTAAATATTTACTTGAACCATATCTAACAGGGAACCTTATGTAATCTATTATACTAAATGTTGTTTTGACTGCATCATCGCATCAAGTTCTATGTTCTTGCAGAATACCTAATTAGGTCTGTGGGTCAATACAAACAGTTTGACTTGTTTCTCATTTATCCTTATTTGTGAAGATTTTAAGGCACATATTCAATGTCTTGTATTTTACTTATCTGTTCATGTCAATCACAGGCAGGGATGCCAAAGCTCAAACATATGTCTGACAGACAGAAAACAAAGGCTAAATCCTTTTGTGCTGGTCTGCAAGAGGTGTGCTTTTATTTGAATTCATTAACCTTTATAAAAAAATGTGCAAAGATATGCACACTTTTGCATGTGAACAGCTTACAAAACCATCAAGGGCATTGGCTCAGATTATTCACATTACTGTCATATCAGTATCCATAGCTTCAACAACTTGTAACAACCATTTGCATGGATTAGGATAATGAGTGGCTCTATGCTTTGATAAGATATATCAGCTATATAAAAATTCACACTACAGTAATGATTTATTTATAAGGTAGCTGTATCCCACGATATATTTATTTATTATGTAGCCATCAACATAACTCAAGGTATTCCGTGCCCTTTAATAATGTGATGTTAATAAAGACAAGATATACCTTAGCTATAGTTTCAGAAAACAAATGGCTGCTAATATTACCGGCTGTGCTTAAACAATATGTGCCACTACAGTAAGTAAGTTTAACATGTTACAAATTAGGTTCAACAGTTGCAAGACTGGGCAGCCAATACAAAGCTGAGATAAGTATGTATGTGCAAGTCAGTCTCTCTTATCAACAAACACAAGTAAGAGACTTATCAGGCACACTGCCCATACTTCATAGACTGTTTTTAGGTCACTGGCCAAGTACACTCTTTTTTGCTCAGTCTTTAAATTCCCTTGGCATGGAACTAGCACTAGATGAAGTAAAGCACCAATGACCCAACTTCCACTAAAGCTTGGCTGCCTGAATGAAATCAAATACACATGTTAAAGTAACTGTCGCCATGCCAATACTGCTGCAGGCCATCATCAAAGTATTTCTTTATTTGGATTTTTAGTCTTTTGATCCGCAAATCCAATACTTCCTATCTAAATACTGTCTGAATATAGATGGATAAAAGTAGCATAATGTCAATTATGCTGCTGTGTTCAGCAAAGAGGAGAGCAATGGTGAAGTTGACGAGTAGTTAGTTAGAAGATAGTTTTCAGAAAACGAAAAGCTCTTGCAAAAAAAAAAAAAATCTTTGGCCACGCTGTCATTTCAATGGGAGAATGCTGTATGTATGAATATATATATATATATATATATATATATATAAATATATATATATATATATATATATATATATATGTATGGAGTTTCAGAGTTTTCACACATATATATGTGTAGTATATATATATATATATATATATATATATATATATACTCTGAAACTCCATATATATACATATACAAATATATGGAGTTTCAGAGTTTTCACTCACACACACACACACACACACACACACACACACACACACACACACACACACATATATATATATATATATATATATATACATACATATTTATTTGTGGTCTTGCAACCTGCAAGACCACAAATAAATATCACATTTCGAACAAATTGGCTACATGTTGGTCATCAGGGATCTATTGCTTGCTGAATTTGGCAACAAATCTGCTTGGGGCTTGTTGTGATAAAGCTCTTTGTTGCTACCACTGCTTACCCATTAGTGAAAACTATCAATGCTCTTTCCAAAAAAGTCAGATGGGGAGACAGGCATTGCTTTTCAACATGAAAAGTGTACTAGATTTGTTGATTAGTTGTGCATGTATTCTCTAGTGTGGGCGCTATTTCTCTGATATTTTGGCCTTGGAGTTCCTGGCACCTTTTTTGCTTAATTATTATCTGTTAACTTTTATGAACCTGCTACTTTTATTATTTTTTTGAACAATTGGTATTCAGCGTGCTAAAGTACCTTAGCAGCCTTTTCTTAGCATCCATTATTTTTCAACCAATTCGAAAAGACAACTTGATCTGGTGCATCCTGTGTTCCCCAACAGATTAAGTATTATCAAATCTTTAAAAGACTTTTTTTTCCCATAATAGTATTCCCGCCATTGATTAGTAAGCCCACCATGAAACTGCTCATTATATCACTCCATCCAAATTCATTTTAGGTCTTTGTGCAAAGTTCCTGCAAGGCTTCATTGAGGTGCTTCTGTTGATCATTTATCCACATCAGAGGACCCTCACCTTAGTTTCCCCACCTTACATCATCTTTTTGAGTCTTTGTTTGAGCTGGTAGAGTATGATAGGAAAGAAATGTCCCCTTTCTTGGCAAATCTGTTTCTTGGAGTTACATCATTACTGTTGGACGGTGAGTTTACCAGTCATTCATCAATAACCAGAAGAAAAGAGGAAAAATGCACAAAAATGCAAAGTCCTCTGCAACCAAACATCACTATAGATGAAAGCTCTAATATGTAAATCTGCAACAGCGACGTCTCAATATCTTTATTCCCGTTGGTGGCTTCACTAACAGGACCGCCGAGACCAGACCTTACACAGCTTCACAAACTAGCAATATACATAAAATTTACACACTAATCTCTTCCAGTTAAAATGTCAAGGGCTATGTGTGTGTGTGTGTGTGTGTGTTAGTATAGATTTGTTCGAGTGTGCATACAACAGGAAAGATCAATGATGACTTAGTAATCAACAGCATGCACATGTCTAGATAACCTTTTGAATGGGACAATGATACACAGTTACACATTGCTTAAAGAGGAGGTTTTAATAGAAAGGACAAGCAGTTGATCAAGGGGTGATGAAAAAAGTGGAAACAAAGACATTGAGAAATGAAGTACTGCACAGGACAGGGGAGATTGTGTCAAGTATATGGTATTGTGCAAATATCCGTCTCCCCTACACTTTCTCATTTTTAAACTTAATTTTGTCTTTGCCCCTTCTCCGTTTTCTGTTTTCTGCCATTACCAGCAAAATGTCGGTCTTTCCTTTTCTTCCATCTCACTTTGTATTGTTTCTCAAATCACTTTCCATAACATTCCTGATGCATCTTCTTCATTTCTGCTTATCTGACAAGCTGCGACTGTAACTCAGGATTGTTGTAGAATTAACACATTGTAACTTGTTTGTTGTTATCCTCCTGTCTTGCAATACATAGATGCTGAAATATATGTGTATGGATGGTAGTTTGATGGGTATTTTTCAATTAATTAAAACTGCACAAAGTAGTCTGACTTAGCCTTGTTTTTGTATTTATTTTCATAATCCAGGCAGCAGGGTGGCGCACTGGTTAGCCCTTTGGCCTCAGAGCACAAAGGACCCTGGTTCGATCCTAACAAGGGCGCTTTTCTATGCGGAGTTTGCACGTTCTCGCCACGTCTGCGTGGGTTTTCCCGTGTTCTCCGGTTTCCTCCCACAGTCTGAAAACATGCGGCAGGTTAATTGGAAAAATGAGCCTTTGTCTGGATATGTGGCCCCGCAATTGACTGGCAACCAGTTGCCTGATGACAGCTGGGATAGGCTCAAGCATCCCTGAATGCAGGGTAAGCAGCAGAAGATGGATGGATGGTTTTTCATTATTCAATTAAATATGTATCTTTCCTCTCATACGCTCTCCTTTAAGTCTCATACTCTCTCCTTCAAGTTCAGCATTTCAGTCAGTGCATTGTGCCTCAGCAGGTAAGCAGCTGTCTACAGTTGTAGCATCTATGAATTTCCAAGGTTTTGAAGCTTTAGATTGGGATTCATTTTGGCTGTTTTTAATGTCTGAACACAACTGGTAAACAATGCAGAAGGAAAATGACACTGACACAGAGCAGCAGATGGGGAGGGCAGAATAGGCAGCAGTAATGTATTATAGATAGGCAGGAGAAAATGAATTATGTTTTGGAAAGTATAACATTTTTCCATTGCCATTTGGAAGAGAACAATCCCTCCTGGATGGTGTTGACAACTCCTTTGAACATTTGTACGCTTACAAATAACCCAAATGTGTTTCGGATGGATCCTGCAAATGGACTGATGGCGTAGAGGCATATGTTCTTACTGTGTTACAATTTTCCACAAGCGCTCAAGCACCAATATGCTGGAACTACAGGGGGTGAGAAAAACCATTATTGCTGCTTGGGTGGGGCGAATTATTGAATGGCTCACCTGTATATCACCCCTATCGACATACATACATACATACATACATACATACATAAACATCTCTGTCCAGTTCATAATGTCTTTCAATATGCTTTCCTTGTCACTTTAGAAATATACTAAGGCCCTGAGGTTGATATTTGTATTGATTGGAAACTCTTCTGTCCTTGAGTATTTAAGCTTCTTATCCTTACTTGACTGTCTTCGATCATGAAGACATCACAATCATTTAATGCATAGAAGGGAATATTCTTAAAATATGCTGTGTGAGTTTAATACTTAGAGGATGTTGAAGTGAAAGGGGCTACACTTTCCTTTCATGCATATGTCACGGAAAAGCATTGAAACTCATCTCTCCGACAGTGCGCTTTCCAAACAGAAGGCTGAGATGGGAAATAGACGATTTCCAATCAGTGGAGCAGATGTACAAAGACAGGCACTTGACCATTTGATCGATTCAGTCAGACACGGTATTCCCAATAAAATGCAACCCCTTTTTGTCGTATTCCATGGTCGTTGTCTACATCATTAGAATTGTTTTCAAATTATTTTGAAAGTCTAGCCAGGATAGACAGTGTTTTGCTGAAGGAAACTAGGAAACTTGACATACACAATGTATAAGCAAAGAGTCTGCCTCCCAGTGTGAATCCAATTAAATTGTAAGAGACATTTTTCATGTATGATATAATATGTGCATTATTGGCATGGGAGTAGGTATATGTAATTTTCCCCAGCTACATCTGTTTTTTAAAGTTGTTGCAACCCTGTCCAAATGTGCTGTCAGAGTTAGTTTGTGTTCCGACCAAATTTATCTCTGCTGCAATGCAGGACAGTACCTCTTGGTTCTCCTTGGGGGATATGAGCAGCTCTGCTGACTGAAAAGTTTTACTTTTCCTCAAGGATGAAAACAGTTTACAGAGCAGCAACTGAGCTTAAGTGGAATGGTTTCTTCACCTTAAAAATTGCCACACAGTTTTGTCACCAATTCATCAAAGGTGAAATATAGCTAGAATGAGTTATTCTGAGGAGAAGTGGGCAAAGCTGAACTAGGAATGTGCAAGTTTATTATTTGTTTCCAATCCTGTGAAAAAGGCCAACTAAATATCTATGATATGATTATAGCCTTATTATTATTTAGAGTATATTCAACGTATCATAGCTCACACACACGCACACACGCACACACACAAACACGCGTTCCTTTCTTTTTTTTTTTTTTCAATTTTAATTGTGGAACAGCACAACATACTTCACAGCATTCACTGCTGGGATCATAATAGATAAAATAAAAACATACGTGTTTGGATGTTGGTGATGACAGTTCCACTGGTAAGAGGGCCCTTTGTTGCATAAAGGGCTACAGAATAAGCGGTACTTGGTTTGAGCTTGGATAACTGATGTTCCTGCTTGTTACCTTCCACAAGGAAAGTGTCTGCCATCACTGAAAGACAGATATAGCACAGAGTCAAATTATTTTTTATATTTCTTTATTCACCACGTCTTCTCTTTTCAGTTTGATTGAAATTTACTTTCTTCCTTCTCTCTAGAATAATGCACAATAATGATCTCAGCAAGGAATTTTATCTTTTACAGCAACACAATTTAATCAGCTTTGGGGTACCCTCTCAATTCTAAAACTTTTGTACATTTCTAGTTTCTTTACAATATTTTGTGAAAAATATGATAAATTATGAACATTTGAATATCTGAATATTTTAGTATCTGAAACAAAATGTGACTGATGTAATCAGATCAAAAACATTACATTGAGAAAACATTAACATTTTCTCAATACATACACTAAATATGCATTTAAATATGTTGTATACATTTAAAAGCTTTTAGAACCTACCTTCAGAAACAAATCAATCATCTCATGGAATGAAAATAACTAAACATGTCATCTCTTTTTATCTATTTAACTTGTGAGGTGAACAAAGATGCAACCGTTTTGAAAATACTATCGTAATAATTCCATATACAAAGAAATCAATGTCCTAGAGGTGCTCAGCTGTTCTTCACTTGAAGTCGATGAAACTGAATGAGTTTGGCTAAGTTTGTCTCTAATTGCCTTGCAGTTAAACACAACAATTAAGGGAGCCAATTTAAATGGGGTGAAAAATGAATAAAGGATTCAAAGACCAAAACAGATAACTGTGTAACAAATTTATCATGTAATAACATTAGTCAATATCAGATTCATTTCAAAAAGATTGTCATGTGTTGAGTATTTTTTCTGGATGTCTTAGGAATATCATGCATTCCCTGCAGCAATGTTTAAGATATAACCCTTTTTTATTATTTTGTAATTATCACCGCAGTCCAGTGGATGGACATTGATATAATTCTATTGACATGTACAAATCAAAATTCCAATAATATCATATTACAAATCTTATATTCAATTTAACAGATACCTCAGTGGTTGGATGGCCGGTTGCCAATACAAAAAAAAGAAACATTCAGTAATGAAGGGGCCTGTTCATTGAAATACAAGTTTTATGGACCTCAGTTTAATACTCTGATACTCAAGGGAGTTTGTCTTACATTGCAGTTACCCAAACCCTGTCTAAATTTCTTTGTCTCTTTATCTGAAATCATTTGGAAGCAATCCAGCCAGTTGGGTGTAATTTGCATGTTGGCTCCGAAAACTAATACAGATTTCTCAGGATAACCAAGCAGTTGGGACAAGAAAAAATGTGTGACACATTTTTTCCAACCAGTTTAGAAAAGTCAGAGAGACTGTGAGGATTAAGATGAAGTATTCAAACTTTTGACATGTGACATAAACAAAGCAAAACCAACCAAAGAGAATAAAAAGAAAAAAAATCTAGTTTTTTTTTTTCCAAATGCTTATAAGACCTGTCATTGAGTAGTATTTATTAGAAACACCTCACAACTGAAACATAACCTTTTTTTCACCTGTTTGTGGTTTACTTGGCAACTGAAGGGAGTGAATTATAAATAGATCTTAAAAAGTGGAGCTATTTGAGAATCTTACACATACGTAGTAATGGCAAATGAGGTGTGCATGCGGTACTTGACTCAGAAAATGTATGTAAATGTATGTATGCAAATCTATGTCTTGTGATATGTGCACTGTTCTCGCCCAGGCCTATAAACTATTCACAAAGCATGACAAATGAGTCCATGTTCTGATATTTATTCATTTTCTTTGTTGCGTTTTTCAGGAGAACCCTGACTTTAACTATCTCCTATTCCCGTTAAGAAAGGAAGAAAAGAAACGGGTAAAGGGATCAGTTCTCAGTGCAAAATTCTTTCTGTCATTTGATATTTATATTATTAATGAGAAAAGGACCACCACTGAATATCCCATAATAAGTGCTGTGTAATAATATTTCACCGCCAATGCAGACCAGAGAGAAAAGGGGCACTGATAATTTTGTCTTATCAGGTCCACAGTACACGATGGAATATTTGGTCTGTTTAAAATAAATAGCATATGAATACCAGTGTGGTGGCAGCCATAGTAACTTACCTTGGTTGTGTGTTAGGGTCAACACGTAGTTATCAACATTGGACAGAGGTGGATTCCATCTCAGCAGAGCTCCTTGTGGAGTGATATTGAGGGCTGTCAACTCTGCTGGCATGTCCATTGCTGAATTAAAAACATGAGTTGTCATTGCAACATACATCACCTTTCACAGGATATTATAGTTCACTGAAAGACATAAATCATCAAACTTTTGTCTAATGCAGCTGAATCCAAGATAAATAAACTAATAAGTAAAGTTTCTTAAAAAACAAATTTTCTATGTTCATACACTTTCATACTATTAATTTGGACAAACTCTCCTGAGCAGTGCTGCACTTACTTTCATATGCAAAGCATGGTACAACAGCAGAGATGTAAAATATCAGCTACGCCTAAAGAATTTTGAATAGAAACAATTAAAACAACCATGTGTTTGATAATGGTAGACACCGATGCGCAAAACAGCTTTGCATTTATACTGATTAATTATTCCTCCGTCTGACATTTTGATCACCTTCCCCTAAATTCTCACACATCAAAGAAAAAATATATAGTGCAATATGTAACTGAGTCTCAGATATCCTCCTGAGCCGACTGCTTCTCCACCCTCCTACTAATTCTATCCCCAGACTGCTGGACATGCCAAAATTGAGTTTGAATTTAATTATACCTTTAACCCCTCCGTTTCAACCCCAATTTCTCCTCTGCATGTTATTTTGCCACAGTAGATTGCATGGAAATAGAACACAAAATACCACAAGTACTCCAAAACCCTGATGAGGTGATTCATATTGCCCTACTTTCACCAGAATAAAAAAAAACTGTGACCCCTGACCCATGCTTGTTAACACACAATGCCCAATATGGCCCCCTCGTAACACTGGGATGGATCAACAAACCTGATTAGACCTAAGATACTAATATAAAAGCAAGATAAGTGTCAGATAGTGCCATAGCTGCTTGTCATATCACGCATATTGGCAGTGAGAATCATGCACGTGCTGTATGGGTAAATGATATAAAAAGGAAGTATTTACGGACCCCGGCTTTTATCTAGCAACTTAATCCTGATCCCCTTGCTGCACTTCAAATTTAGTTTTCCTTTTGATTTCATGAATATCTGAAAATGAATTAAACTCTTGCTTCTTGCTGGACGTTCTTGCTGTTAAGCTTTTCACAGCGTGTCCGTATCAGTCTGTTAAGCACCACACTGGCTATACATGTGTTTTACACACCCAATTCTAATTCAATTTGATTACAGAAGCAAATAATGACATTTTAATTTTCAGAGATTTAACCTTACATTAGCCAAACAATGCCAGAGTGTGGATTTGTGATATAACATTAAAGCTAAGGTTGAAATAGCCACAACTCTGTAGAGCATGCATTCAGTTTCAGGTAAATTCTTTGATATACATTTACAACCATAGCTGGAGTTTAAACTAGTTCATTCATTTATTCTTAATACTGTCTATGCGGCTTACAGCGTTGGAAAGGGTCTGGATTTAAATGGCTCTGGCTGCCAGTCAGTCACAGGGCCATAATTTGAGACACACAACCTTTCATTGTCATTCACAACTATGACCCATTCAGAGTCTTCCGTTAAATTGCTGCATATTTTTGGTCTTTTGGAGGAAGCTTGAAAACCCAGGGATATTAAAGCAAATACAAAAATGTTCTCATTGATAAATGTGGCAACCCATGAAGGGAGCAGCTGGAAGAAAAAGAAGAATTGTTATCATATGTAGTCATGGCAACTGGATTTAGTTTCACTCCTGAGGATGTTCTCATCCGACGAATACTCATTCGGTACGAACAGATAGGTGTTTACGATTTCTAACTACTGCGGTTGGGCATTGGTCTGAGACCCTGTATATATGACAACATTTCGATTCATTTTCTGTCTTGGTTTTATGGCAAATAGATTAGATTAGATTAGACTCAACTGTATTGTCATTACACATGTAAGTATACAGGGTAATGAAATGCAGTAAATAGCAATGTCTTGAAATGATATCTGTGCAAACACGGCTATAGGAAGCACCAGAGACGCTGCAGAAAACATGGCAAGTTGTTGGTGATGTGATTTTGTGATAAACTAAAACCTGTGCATGCATAAAACACTTCCTGTCTCGGTGTAATAAAAAATGTGCATACTACAGCAAGTGTAAGCATCAGCCATGAAGAGAAATTCCAGTATTTGTATGGACCGACTCGGAGGTGGAATTATTGCTTCGAGTGACCTGATTCTGCAAAAACACAAGACAAGATGTTATAATCCTTAGTTCCGGCACATACAAGAGTCATTAGTAAAAACAAACTTGCTTTGAATCACTTAAAACATAAAGGCAGTGAATTCTAAGAGAATGTCAACTGATAGTCATTCCAATTGAAATTCTTGAGGGTATTCTGGAGCCGCCATTGTTGTTATTGTATGTCCACCCACACATGGAAATTGAATACAATCTCAGTGCACGTGCCCGTTTTTAAGATGTTGTGTAATCTCTGTCCACACGGAGTTTTCAAATCTTTCTACTCTTGAGCTTACTTCCTTATTGTTACATTCTCACCCCTAAATGATATCATATAAACGGGGCCTTAGTTGTAAAGGTTGCAAGCAGTTAGCTTGTTTGGGTTGCTATGTTAATGTATGTGTCATCGTGTATGGCTCAATTGGGGAACAAAGTAAAGGAATATGTGAGGCAAAAGTTGAGCTGAGACCCCATCCACTGTTCAGTGAAAGTCTATCAAGTTTGTCAAAGATCGAATTTTTGACTCCTCTCAATCTCTCTTCCATTTGACCAGAATGCTTACATTGCTTTAAGCAATTACCTCTTTTTCCCTGAATTTAAACCAGTAGACATTCACACAAATCAACCAATGGGTTAATGTTGTGCCCCTCATAGAGAGTGTCCTGTTCTCTACCTCTTCCATGTTTAGGTTTGCAACTATAGGAGAAAGCGGTGAAGCAACAATGGTTATGCTGGAAATAGGCGGTTTGTGAACAGAGGTCCAGCAGGGCAAGTATGTGGTCCTTTTTTGTTTTAGTTGTTATATATTGTTTGTAGATCTTCCTGATACATACAGGTTTAAAATACAGGACATGCTCAGTTGTTACACTTTCACTAAAAATATAATCTGATGAAGGGCTCCAACTCTGATCCTATAATCTTTTCGGAACCTAAATGTGAATAACACCAGGGTCTCATCTAGTTTTGAATTAATTAGTTGTAAATATTGTTCTGATGATAACCTATGTCTGTTTTTTAAATACCGCACGATAATAAATTTAAAAGTAGGACAAACTATTTTCCTTTTATAGTGTTTATAAACTCTAGTTTTGACAAATTTAATAGAACATGTATTTGATAAAATAAAACACTTGTCCAAACTGGAAGTAAATATTAGACAAAGCAGCATTGCATTTTTGGAGGCAGCATCATAAACCCCCCTATTTTTAGCAGTCATTTTGCAGGTGCAAAAAAGTGCTTGCAATACCGCTGAGAAAACCCAAAGGAAAGGCCCATCTCCAGGTGCACCGTCCTAACTGGGGATTGTGTTTCCATGGACCCATCGGCAAAAGACAATAAGCAGTGAAGAGGTAGATAAAGGGGCACCTGTGTTGGCATGCCAACGGCGGGGTGAGGAGCAGGAGAGCGGGATAAGGAGGTAAGGTTGTAATGGCTAACAGCCAGCGGCAAATGAACAAGAACAACTTGCTCGGAGGCTCGCCGGGAGCAATAGTTTTGGAGTACAACAGGGCAGTGGGCATGGATTACAACTGGGATCAAACTCAGACACCAATCTACCATGAAAAGAGAAACAAATTGGATGGAAAAGCTTGCAGGTGGAGCAAAGATTTAGTTCGGTCATCTACAAAAGATTATACATTGATTAACATTCAGCTGTTGGAAGCTGTCTTGGGTTCATTCGCAGCAGTCATAACACTGACATTAAAACTAATACAACTCAAATTATAAGCAGCAATTATTTAAAATTATTATTATTTTAAAAAATATTATTTAAATAATTATTATTATTTATAAGATTATTATTACAATAAAATTATTTAGCAGCAATTATAAGCCGGTAAAAGCTGGCACTCAGTGAAAGCAAATTATAATGGTATAATTTCTTGCATTAGCACAGGAACAACTGAACAATATTTTTGCAATTGACAGGAATGTAATGGCTTTTGCTGTACATGCTTTACACATGCTGCATGGAGATAAATTTAGTGGCATAAAATAATTCAGCTGAAAACTTACTAATACAAACCATACAAATGGAAACCATACAAATGGAACCTACAGAGCTCTTACTGTTTCTTGAAATTTATACTTACTGAAATGAACATCTTCTTCCCCTTTACTATATTTACGTACTATATCTATATTTTTGTCTTCTATTCCTCTGGATTAATTATTTTTTGAAGCAATCATTTCACTTTCAGGCCTACTTTGCCCTCCCATAAACACTAATATGCTTTATTAAACCACTTATCGTGCGCTCAGGGTCGGCGAGGAGCTGGGGTCTAACCCCCTGTCATTGAGCGGAGTACAACCATGACGGACGCCAGTCAGTCACAAGGCCACATATAGAGCCATACAACCATTCACTCCCCCATTCACATATCTGGGCAGTTTCACATCCGAAATTGACTTACTACATATTTTTGGTTTGCGGGTGGAACTCAGAGCACCCAGAGGGAACCCTTTTAGAATCACACCAGGTACTTTCTTGCTGTAAGGGGGAGGAGCTAACCCATGCGCCACCATGACACCCTATATTATTCATATTTCTGTTCATTTATCCATCCATCCATCTTCTGACGCTTATCCTGCACTCAGGGTTGCGGGGGATGCTGGAGTCTATCGGGCGAGAGGTGGGGTACACCCTGGACTGGTCGCCACATACAAAGACAAACAACTACTCACTCATGCAGGGCAATTTTCCCAATATTTTTCCAATTAACCTGTTGCATGTTTTTGGACTGTGGGACGAAAATTGGAGAACTCGGAGGACACCCGCAGGAGAACATGCAAACTTCACACAGAAAGGCCACCTGGCCGCCCATTCTGTTCATTTAGACTTCGCAAAATAGTTTTGATTGTTGGCTTGTAAGTCGTTCAATATTTTGTAGTATTCCATTTAACTGACAGTGTTGGACTAACGGATCGCCATGAGATTGGGAGTGCATGGTTGGTCCTTGTTCTTGGCAATAAGTAAGGGTTTAAAAGCCAGAGCTTTTAGCCCCACTGGTTGCTGGGTCATTCGCCAATTTCCCTCAGCCTTCTCCATTCGCTCCTTTCTCCCGCCGGTGTAAACCCATGCATCACACCGAGCTGCCGCTCCCCCTGGCGGTGTAAACCTGTCCACTTTGTTTATTGTTTATGTTTATTGCACCTTAATCCTAGCCCTTTCCCCAATTGCCCCTCGGGGACAAATAAAGTTTTTTCTGATTATGACTCTGATTCTAGCTGTCCACTCATAACCAGTCTTCCGGTTCCTGCCTAGCGTTCATCTACCTGTATTTAACTAGCATTCCTCTGCTTTTTCATTCATTCTTGCTATAATTGATTGCAAAAGTACGGTTACTGATTTTACTCTATGACTAGTATTTTACATACTTTGTTTGGCAGTTCTGCATTGTCAAACCAGAATTGTATACAGTTTTGTTTAAATTGAATAGATATATAATCTCATTTAAAAGGTCTGATAAAAATGACTTTGCAGTCATTAATCTACTGTTTCAGCCTCTTGAAACCTCAGGAGCCCTGCTCATACACAGGTATTGCAGTGCAGTGAGCCTGATAAAGAATTGTGGGTGCGGAGCAAAGCAGAAATGGTGTAGTGTAAGCAAGAAGAGTAGAAAATGTGAGCGGGGAGAGAGAAAGAGCGTCTGTGTACTCACAGAAACCTGCAGACTCCTTGTGAATCAGGTTTCATAGACCTCACCATACACATACACACATCTGGGCAATATATAGAACACAGGACTTCTATTTCTTGCCTAAATGTGTGTGTGTATGTGCATTTTTGGTGTGCGTTATCCTTTATTTTTTAGTTTTGTTTTATATCATATCCTGCTAAGAAAAGTGGGAAAAGTACAAGTGAACCTGTTAGTTTCCACTCGTAGAGGATTGACACATTTAGAGGAAGGGCAACAGAGGAGGTTTGAGAAACAGATAAAATGACAAATAAACTTGAGTCGATGAGTCATTGTGAGGAGGAAGAAGACATTATGAGCAGCTATGGAATAAAATGACAAGTATAGTGATTCCTTTTTTGGGACAATTTATAATTCTCTAACATAATTTTTTTGGCCAATCATCCAAAAAACATACTTCAGTTCTTTGACAGAGAATCACACCATACTGGATTACACAAGATTTCAGCACCTGTGAATTAATATTAGGAAAACACAAATAATCAGATCAGGTACAGGTGCTGTAACGAATTTTTCATTAATTTTAGGCCGCAATCAGGATTCCCTTTATCCACTCACAGTTTATCAAGCAAGATTTTAATTTATAAGACAAACAGAAGGGGATCCAACCAACCAACCTGCTATTAATCAAGCAACCAACCAGCTGTTGGTTGCAACCACACTTACCTCATCAAAACTGGTATGTTACAACTTTCCTGTAATTATCTCTGTGTGGCTGGCCAGCCTGATCAACGATCTATCTATCTATCTATCTATCTATCTATCTATCTATCTATCTATCTATCTATCTATCTATCTATCTATCTATCTATCTATCTATCTATCTATCTATCTATCTATCTATCTATCTATCTATCTATCTATCTATCTATCTATCTATTTCTCTCTTTCTCTCGTCATGTGTATATGTGTGTGTGCATGTGTGTGTGTGCATGTGTGTGTGTGTTTGTGTATAGTTATAGGCCCTTTCCACTATTTATGAGAAAACCCCGTTTCTCATAAGACTACCACATAGAGGAATTTTCTGAAGACTCCTACCTGTGAAGACGGAAGTTCTGACCACTTTGCTCTCTTGACTCCCTTTGACGGCATTAATACTGATCTCATATTCAGTTGCAGGAAACAGACTAGACAATGTGTAGTTGTTGACATCATTGTCTATTACAACGCTGTCCACTCGACCTGCAGGACAGAAAAATTCCGTCCATCACTTTGACATCATTCTACTCTTCTTTACTTATGGAAAGTATTCATTACAGTATGAAAAAAGAAATCACTGCATTTCTGCCATACATTAAAAATCAATAAGAAATGCGTGATGATTTTTGTTCATATCTTATTTTGGCAACTGAACTTGAGTCACGTCTCATCCAGTGGCTTTTTCAGTTCTTCAATTCAGAACTTAGGAAGCCTCTTGGATGAGAGGCGAAACAGCTTCAAGGAAAGAAATAATGTCCACCAGACAGGATAAGATTTCACAAGGGTTTAACCATGACCTGGATGACTAAGAACCCCCAAAGACATATTTTTCTGTTCATAAAAAGAGATTTTTTACCAAAATCCAGAGAGATCTGAACCAACTTTAATAAAAATGAAAAAATAACAACTTTGAGTCAGCATATGCTAACAAGTACTATCACTCCTCTGGAAAAAGAGACAATACGTACCCCTCGCTGACTGGTAGGACAATTTATAATATTCAAATGGAGCCAGCGGTTTGATCCATGAAATAGTCACAGTGTCCTCAGTCATAGCGGAGACCGTCATCTGTTTGGGTGGGTCCATTCCTAAATGTAGGAAGTTGGAAGGGAGGTGTTAGGACAGGTCAGAAACAACCAAAAATTAAATAATGTTGTGGAGAGATTTAAATACACAGTTTCCTACTATTTATCTTGAATTGCAATTTTGCTCCAATTTGCCCCTAACCGCTAGCCCCTAACCGCTCCCCGGCTCTGCTAAGTGGCTGCCAAATGCTCATGGTTCATCCATGATGGGTTAAATGGAGAGAAATGATTTCCTGCAAGGGATTGCTAAAATATGTTTAAAAAATACTCTTGAAAGTGCGGGATGTTTTGAAACAAATTCCTCAATTTTAATGCCCCTCTCATTGCGCTTTCATAAACAGACCTGCCCTTGGCTTGAACAAAAGATATCCCAGGATGAATCTAGGTGCATCCTGTTTGAATGAGCAGCGTTGAGACAAAACAGGCCTCACTCAGGAGACTTCTTTTCCTGTTGATAATTTGTTTTGTATATCTCTGGAGACTACTGCAGAAAAGGTAACAGTAAAAACAATGTGCGCAAGCAATTAAATCAATGGCAAGTCCTAAGTAATTAGAGAAAGACCCCAAAAAGACACAGGGGAGTAAAAAATAGAGGTAGAGACATATGGGAAGAGATGAAGGAGTTGGTTCTGTCACTTGTTATGGAAACCAGCCCTGATAGGCAGCAAAACCAACTACCCACCTGTTTTTATAGAACAAGCTTAAGGTACAATATGTTATTCCCTGCTTTGAGTCCATTTATATTCCCCGTCTGTGAATATATATACCAGCATTAAAAAAAAAGCTGTGATACTTCATGCATGGATATCTTTCTAATTACATTTGCTTTAATAAAGACAGAACGTTTAAATAATGTCTAAAATCTTTTCAGTAATTCATGACGCTTTCTCATGTACACAGCAGCAAAATGCATCAGAATACAGAATAGTTTGTCAAACCGGAGTCAGAGATAACTGTGGGCACTGACTGCACACCCGGGAAGACCAAAATCAATTTGCATCGTTTAAGATTATAAATTAATAAGTGAAAATATGACAATGACCATGTCTATATTTTTCGCTCTTCTATGAACCCAACACCTTTTACTGATGTTTAAACTAATTTAGATGTAAGCCTTTTTCAAATGCATCAAATGTTACAATAACAGGCTGACTAATTATATACTCAAAGTGGCATCTCTTTTAAGCCTTGCAATTCAAACATTTGAAATGACAAACACATAATCTGTGTAAAGAAAAGTGTAATATGTACTCTGTGTCCGTATGCAAACCCTAATTCAGTTTTGCCCTGAACATCTGGGGCCTGATTTATATGCCGTCTGTAAGCACAGAAGTGTACAGAAAGAATGCGTAGGAACATTTTGACAAAAAGTACAGGAATTATCAACCTGTATTTGTGCATAGGAAAATAAATAAACTTAATGTATCATGCGTAATTGGATTTATCGACACAGATTATTACATGTTTTAGTTACAAGGGAAAAATACAGATTTTTGTACTTATGTTAATTCTAAATTTCTGTCATACAAAATAATTTAGGACCTTTCCTAAGCAGTTGATAAATGAGGCCATCCTGCTCACCACTTTAATGAGTGTATTCCAAGAGAATGTAAACAACATCTCCTCTATTAATGGTTTTCCCCTCTTGGTCTTTGTCTTTTTCTTAGACAAACTGAATGAATGACTCATTCATTTACGCTCTATGATGTGAAAAGAAAACTTTGAATTTAATAATAACGCTTGAATTCTTTTATTGAAGAATGCAGGTACTTTGCTATAGATAAGTTACAGCAAAACACTCTTTTTTTTTTTTTGGAAACATAAATTGTTTTGTGTTTCATTAACTAAAAGCCTATCTCAATATGTCTACAAGAATATCATTGGTTGTTATGGTTGCCGATAAGTGCTAAATATGTGCTCCGTTGCCAAATTAGCATAACTGCCTGTTTCTCCTGTTTGGCTAAAATTTTGAGGCGGTTCTACGGTTCTGGTAGTTTGCATTTTTTTAACAATTGTGTATTTTACACCAAAACACTTTTACACAAGGGTATAGCTGGTATCAAGCTCAAAGCCCAAACTGATGTAAAAATATTATTTCAAGGATACAAAAATCTACCTCATCAGAGAAGATCTTTCGTTCATGTGCATGTTCTACCCTGTTGATAAGGCTATATTTCTCTTCCATGCAAACTGAAATGAAACCACAAACATCATACTAAGAAAGATGATAAAAATAATCCTTGCCTACTTGGGGGGGGGCAGACAGTAAATCTCTGGTGTGAACATCTTATAGGTCTTCTTCTCCTTTCGGCTTTTCCCTTTGGGAGTTGTCATAGCGAATCAACTTTCTCCACCTAACCCTATTCTCTGTATCCTCCTCTCTCACACCAACTACCTTTATAGAACATCTTAAAACTATATATCAATCTATATATTAATTTTGTAATAAGTCCAAAAATGTTTTATTTACCCTGAATATTCTGAAGATGGATGTTTATATTGGATATCTGTAATAAGCATAATAGTAAGTTCTTTAATGTTCCTTCTGCTCTTTGCATGATTTCCCAATATTGATTAAACACAGTACTTTGGGTATGATATGTTTGTGGCTGTATAAACAAGAATATGTAGATATGGAGATATTCAAAATTATTTAGCTTTGCTAATCATTTTCCCATCCATCCATTTCTTCGGCTGCTTGTCTGGGGTCAGAACATGAGGACAGACTTCCCTTTCCCTAAGTCGCTTGATCCAGCTCTTCCAGGGGATCCTGAGGTGTTCCCAGGCCAGCCTAGAGACATAGTCCCTCCAGCGTGTCCAGCGGGTCTTTCCTGGAGTCTTCTCCCATTTGGACATGCCCAACATCACCTCACCAGGGAGGCGTCCAGGAACCCATCCTGACCAGATTCCCGAGCCACCTCATCTTTCTCCTCTCGACACGGAGGATTATCAACTACCCTGAGCCCCTCCAGATGGCCAACCTCCTCACCCAAGAGCCCGGACACCCTGTGGAGAAAACTCCATTCGAGATACTTGGATCTGTGACCTTGTTTTTTCAGTCACAATCCACACCTCATGAGGGAAGGATCGTAGATCGACCAGTTAATTGAGATTGTTGCCTGATACCGCACCGATCCGTCTGTCGATCTCCCGCTCCATCCTTCCCTAACTCGTGAGCATGACTCTGAGATACTTGATCTTCTCCACTAGAGGCAGACCGAGACTAGGCACGCCACCTTTTTCTGGCTGAGAACCATAGTCTCTTTTCGGCCACTTCAAATTCGGCAGTGAACCGCTCCAAGCAAGGGGTGGATATTGCAATCAACAGAACCACATCATCTGCAAAAAGCAGAGACCCAATTCTGAGGCATCAGGATCCGAGTCTGCATCCAGGACAAAAACACACGGCTCCTCCTTTATCCGAGGTTAAACGACCCGGAAAACCCTCCTCTCCAGTAACCCTGAGTGATCCCCCTGCAGCGGGAGCACACCCTCGGATCCCCCTTTTTAACCCCTGTTTGCCAACCCAGATGCGTGGCCCCCCTCCACATAATGTTGCAGAGGCGTGTCAGCCAGGACAAACCCTACAACATCCAGAGCCTCAAGGAATTCTGGGCGGATCTCATCTGCCCCTGAAGCCCTGTCACTTTTTGAGCTTTTTGACTACCTCGACAACTTCACCACTAGGTGGTGATCAGATTACAACAGGTTTACCCGAGTGCACAGGACATGCGGCCTTAAGTCAGATGACATGACCACAAAGTCAGTCAATCAACAGTTTTGTGCCTGAACATGGTGTTTGTAATGGAGAGTCCATGATGAGCACAGAAGTCCAGTAACAAAACACCACCCTGGTTCAGATCGGGGGGGGGGGGGGGGGGGGGGGGGGGGGCGTTCCTCCAAATCACGCCTTTCCAGGTCCCACTGTCACTGCCCACATGAGCGTTGAAGTAATATGAAAAAGCACTAACCAGAGTCGAAACCTGTCGCCTAACCTGAAGCCTGAGGGAGACTACCCATTTTTCCACTGGCTTGAGCCTCAGTATACAGGCGCCCAGTCGGGTTTGGGGGCTAATTAGTTTACCCACACCTGCCGAATGCATCAAAGTGGGAGAAACTCCAGAGAAGAAGAGTACGACTGCCCTCAACAGGCCTGGTTCCAGAGCCTGACCTGTTCGTCGAGGTCAGACAGGTTCTGCAGCCATGGAACGGACCGCCAAGGTCGCTACCTGGCTCACAAAGCACCCGACCCCTTGGCCCTTGGTGAGCCCAAGGGAAGGGGGACCCACATTGACCTTTTGGGCTGAGCCCAGCCGGGACAAGGTTATCTATTTTTATCTATTTTTTGGTGGATTTTAATGGAATATAGCCTGAGAAGTAAAATGTGGGGTAGTCAACCATGTAATCACAATAACATTGTGAACAAAAAACAGATCACCTCTCTTCAATATTGCAGGTGTCCTTCTTGTTTAAGTAAAAATAAAATCCCTCCCACCACTTCCTTTGTGCTTTTGGTAGTGGACTATAACTAAATACACAATAAATATTACTACTACTAATACTACTAATAATTATTAATATTTATTATAATAATAATTATAATAGATATTATTATTATTATAATTCCTACTACTGTGGTAGCGGTGTAATATAATGGTTTACATTACAGAGTATATCAAGGTTTATATTAATCTTTCTGAGCTAGGATGAGCGCAGTTATGCATGTGTTTTTTCATTGTGAGTCTTGGCAGTATTCCCGGATTGACCCACAATTGAGATCGTTCAAATTTTGATTGAATTCATTTTTCCTTTGTAAGTTGTCAGTCTCTAACCCCAGAGACTGTCAGTCTCTAACCCTAACCCTAACCCTTATTTAATGAATATTAATTCTTTATATATATTTATCTGTATATATAGTGCCTTCCTATATGATACTAAATAAAATTTTTTGTTGTCGCTTTTATTTAAAACTATATATTATGGTGGATTAAAGTGTCAGGGGTACTATGCGATAGAAGACTATCAGCCAAAATGAAAGGAAAGGCGCACAAGACAGTGGTGAGACAGTGATGCTGTATGGACTAGAAACAGTGACAATGATGAAAAGACAGGAGACAGAGCTGGAGGAGATGAAGAGATGAAGAGATGAAGAGATGACGATGTTGAGGTTCTCTTTGAGAGTGACGAGAATGGATAGGATCAGGAATGAGTCCATCAGAGGGACAGCACATGTGAGATGTTTTGGAGAGATGGTCAGAGAAGCCAGACTGAGATGGTTGGGTCATGGACAGAGGACGGATAGTGAATATATTGGTGGACGGATGCTGGAATTGGAGCTGCCAGGCAGGAGGTCTCGAGGAAGACCAAAGAGAAGATTTATGGAGGTAGTGAGAGAGGATATGAAGGTAGCTGGTGCGAGAGAGGAGAGAAAATACAGAGAATAGCATTTCTTGTATGACATTAAAAAGAAGATATGAGTCTTAGACACGAGATGAAAGCCCTTCAAAGGCACTGGGATTGGTAATGAAAAGGTTTAATAGGTAGTTTTCTTTGCAACACATTCAGAAATGCTATTGCGGAGAATAGATATGTAACCAAGTTAAATATTGTATCACTTTTCCATAAAGTAAGAAAAAAAGCATCGACTTTGACTATTGATAACTCATTGACATCCAATGTACATGAACAGAATAGAAATCCATTCTCCCTGGCGACACATAGAGGAATGTATGAGACAAGGTTAAAGATGAATAATGATTTAAGTATCTTACAATGCTATATTTTTTGTATTTTCAGATGCAAATGATGACTATCTTCCATCAAATCAGGCAGCTCACCTGTAGTAAGAGATGCTGTAATAGGCTCAGAGGTGACATCACCCTGTATTGTCATTAGACTGACGGTGTAGTGAGTGGCCGGTAGCAGGCCCTGGACCAGCGATCTTGTTTTGGAGCCGTCTAGCGTCACTTTAGAGGTGTCAGTCCCATCAGCTGAGCTGTAGCTCAGGATGAAGAGATCGGCAGGCGGTGCTGGGGCGCTCCACGCCACTGAAACCGAGTCTGAGGTCACCTCTGACAAGTAGAGGTGACTTACGGGCCGGATCCCTGGAGAGGCAGGGGGTCATTGGCCAGCGGAGGTGTCAAGGACAGTTAAAAAGTCAACAAAAAGACAGAAAAAGTGAAGAAAAGCTGCAGTCATTGTAGACATCACAGAAAAGCAATTCAGTGATGGATGAAAGCGAACTTAGATGTTACTGTACATTTATTTTCAAACACAATCCAGAATTAAGCTTCTGAAATCTTAATGTGGCAAGAAAGAATAAGTCAGACCTCAATCATGCAAAAGTTCCAATTTAGTTGGTCATGAATAGAAAAACTAAATGGATGTGATGGAATAGCTCAGGAAAAAAATGATTATTACCAGGTGGAAGATGTCACGATGTATGACCTGGATGCAATGCAAACCACCAAAAATGAAATGAAGATATTTACTTAAAAAGAGTCGGTGACGTATACTGTATTTGCTGTGCAGAATAAAAGAGATAAAAAGATGAACACTGTTGTGTTCTGATGACAAAGGTGATCATGTGCCCCCCCTCATGTGCAGGTTAGCCCTCCTTGTGTCTGCATGGCTTTCCTCCAAGTTCTCCATTTTCCTCCCATAACCAAAAAACGTGCAGGTGGTTAATTCATACATTGGAAAAATTGTCCAGATGTGTAAATGGGGGAGTCAATGGTTTTTCGTCTCTATAAGTGACCCTGCGGTCGACTGGCGACTGGTCCGGGGTGTCGCCCAATGACAGCTGGAATAGGCTCCAGCATCCCTGCGACCCTGAGTGCAGGATAAGCAGTATATAGTGGATGGATTTCATTATTCATCACAATGTTTTCCTAGTGGTCGCTGAGAGACGAAGGTTGCCAACATGGCCAAGAAAAGAGATGATTAGAACTTGACAGGTAATTGTGTATTTTTCCTTTAGTTTTCCCTCCCTGACACCCCCAGTCTTTCATCTGTCATCTCTATCAGCTCCATATGGTTATAGTGTTAAGACTAGGAAAAGCATGGATGACACAAGAAACAGAAAGAAATGATGATGTTGATGATGTCCATGTTGTTGACAAATGCCACAGCAGCCTTGTTTAAGAAGACAGAGATGATGACGATAAAGGTAATGAATAAAATCTAAAAGCTCTCAAGTGGATGTCCATCATTTTAACGCAGAGGTTTGTGCATTTGAGACTCACATCAAGATGTTTGTGAAAATAGCAGGGACTCAATGGCAGTGAAGATTGACAGGCAATCACAAATAGATTAAAAGTTGTGACAGTGATGCGGAGAAACATTGTGCTGTCAGAAACTGTGACTGTGAGATTGTGGTGTTGAGAAGGATGAAACAGAAATACAAATGCATTCAGATGAAATTTCAAGTTGTGATTAGAAAAGATTTGTGACAAACTGAATAGCTGATGTGTTCTTCAGTTCCTCCAATTTCTTTCATTGAGTCACCTTACCTGCCGCCACACCTTAGTTCACTGTATTCTCTACATTCACTTAGTGCCATTTGGGTGCTTAAAGGTTTCTGGAGGCTTTTCATGTCCTCATAAGAACCAATTGTTATTGAATCTTATTTTAGTGCTAAATGCTAACAAGTCAGAGTAATGTGTTGTTTTACGACAATCTCACTGAAATTGAGTTTTGAAGCTACTCATTGAAAAGATATTCAAGGAAGAATATACATATATATATGTGTGTGTGTGTGTGTGTGTGTGTGTGTGTGTGCATGCATATTTCTTTATTTATGTTATCATGAGGCAACTGTGCTATGATCTGACCCTATATAAATAAAAAACATTAACCTGAAATATGAGCATGCTGCATAAATATGGGCACGCTGTATAATACTTGTGTCTTTCAATTTACATTACATAATTACTATTCCCTATCAGAGGGAATAGTAATATAAAACTTAAAAATTTGGTCTACCTGTGAAGGCATCTATGGTAGCCGTGTTGCTCTGCTGTCGTCCTCTCTTTGCTGCGGCCGTAATAGTGTACTCAGTCCCGGGCTCAAGGTCTGTCAGAGTTGTAGTGGTTACGTCTTTAGGTACAGTCAGCTAGAACAAGAGGAAAACAGTCAGCAAAGATCAAATAAAGTAATGAGAACTACATAGGGTGATGTAAAATACAAGAAATTCAGGCATACTATTTCTTCAGACTAAGTGTTATCTGGTTAATTTTCATGTGTTTCCTTCTATACCTCTGTCGCTACGCCAGAAGAAGATGTATAGGTAATCTTGTAGAAGTCAATAGGGCCCTGGACCAGACCCCATACCAGGGTGATAGTGTTATCAGTAGAAGCTGTCACAGTCAGGTCCATGGGCACGTCCAGACCTAATGAAGGGGAGAAATGATTTAAAGCAGCCTTTTTTTAATGGCTGGTGACTTATATGCTTACACTCTTCCACAAGCAAATAAACGGAGCTTCAAAATTTTAATGAACCTATGAAAAATTCAATAGAAAAGCAAAACTTTTTATATCAGGGCAATGTAAGAATTAGTATTCCTATTAGTAGGACAAATACCACTCAAGCGGTTTAAGCAATCAGGCCATTCAAAAACCTCCAAACCACAACTAGTTTGAAATGTTAAGACGATGGGAAGAAGAATATTAAGAATGTCAATAGACATCAATGCGGCCATCCCTGATAATCATCTTTAGTTTGCATAGTGGACCAATATATTACCAGACAGCGGAGCTATGACAGCTGTCCAAACAGCCATGGAGCTGTTTCATTCATTTCAGTGGCATTTCTTGTAACACCATGATTTGTTTTCCTTCCCTGTAATATCAGGATCGGAGTCCTCACCTACACCTCAGCCATATTCTTCTACTGCCTCTTCTCACACCATTTCTCTCCTCTACACACACCTTTGATACTATTGTCACACTTGGCAACAATACCACAGTAAGAGCCTACAGGGAGGCACAGTGTGATATATGGAGAAGCCATTAACCCACAATTACAGAGATCTTAACATTTCAAACTTGAAATGTTAAGATGTTAATGTAATTAATAATGCTGATGATTAATAAATGTTAATGAATTAATAATTCACTTTGGGAGAAGAAGACTCATTCGATAGTCTACCTTCAAAGAGGGAGGGGTTTTCCTCATTAACAGACTTTCCGGGGGAAAAAGCAACCTTTTGCAGTGCACATATTGTTTTGGTTTATTTTATTGATAAGCTTTATCGGGCAGTGCCCTTGTTAGCACAAATGGACTTTCTTTCAAGTTCACATCAGGTCTTGGGGAGCAAAATTGGCACAACCCTCAGTCCAGTTCGATTCAAGATAAGGCTTGCCGAGGATGTGCGCTTTGGGATGCTTCTCTGCTGTTTTATGTTCACTCAGCTGTTACTGCCACTATTTTCACTTCCCAGAAATGACCACTGAAATCAATCTTGCCCAAAGGCCAAAAGAACAGCAGAGAATTTAATATGCCTCCTCTTTGTGCACCTAGTCTTTCATGATTCTCATGGCAGGGTCTTCTTCTTTGTAACAATAAAACACCTAACACCTTTCTAGCTATAAAAACACCTAAATCCTTTAAATAACTCAACGCTGGTCTGCATTTACATAAACACTCATCTTAAATAACGTAAACAACATCTCTAATCAAGCCTAGGTATCTAGTCCCATGAGCCTCGCCTTTTGCCTTGGGGAGGGAGAGTAATACAACTATCAAGATGTTTGGTTCAAAAGCTTCTATTGCAAGCTGACGCCACTTCATCCTTTAGCTCAAGCTTTTGTTCCTTTACTACCAGAGAAAAAAAAAACATTGCGTATCCCAGGAACTAGTTCACCAGTCAAGGTGTTGCTCAGGTATCCACATCTATACACCGGATGAAATGGTTTGCAATAGACCCAAACGTCCTTTCTGACTGGTGTTGAACATTCGGGGAGGCAGCTTAAAGTAAATTGTTGCTCCTGGATAAGGGTCAGATGCCTGCCTCTCTAGATATCATTTATGGTACTTCTTAAATGATTTAAATTATTTTTATTGCAGACCCCCACCTCTGAGGACTTTCCTTCAAGACAGATGCCTCGACCGTCGTAGCAAGGACGAACAAACTTTTCTACCAAAATAAGGTGACAATTCAAGGTGGAGTCCTCAGGAGTACAAAGGCTAAATTTCAGGTTGTATTTCAGTCATCTGAAACATTCATGAAACATGACTATCTAAACTTGCTAATCCCTCAAATTGAATTTGTTTGAGGTTCAAAGCCAAATATATTAATATGATACACAATTGCTCTGATAAAGTAGAACATCAGACTCACTTTTAATAAGGTTAAAAACAACCTGCTAATTATTCATTGCTTGACAAATTGCGTAAAATGCAGATGTGGAAGTCATGGCGGTAAATAACACCAAAGTTATTATCAAGTACACTGGACCTAAAATTCATTTCCATCTTAAACATAACATTTATGTAGTGACATTATCTGTGACAACTTTTCACCTTGCTGGAGTAGTCCCAAAACAGATGTTAATTAATTAAAATCAAAAAGGGTGGTGGCTTCAGCGCTGTCAAAAAAGCCCATCTGGTCCTGACATGCAACAATATTAAAGGGAATCCTTTTTTTAATGGAATATCTAGAAGATTATAGATCATTGCTTGACATTGTTATGATATAACTTTGGTTTATTTTATTCATGCTTTGCTGTTTATTGTATAATAATTTATTTCATTATTTATTGTGAAATTATTTAATTCAGCTGAACATTTATGGCCAAACTCATCAAGCGTAAAGAACATTTCTCCATATATGGTGGACATTTCCCTGTACTTACCAGTATAAAACAAATTCTTTATGTGACCTTAAGTAGCCACTTTAGTTATGGCGCTGAGACAGCATTGCTGAATGAAATGAATGATTCCACAGTCTCTATCTAATCTTTTGTTTTAGTTATGATCCATGTCCTTTTTTATTAATTCAAAAAAGAACTTGGGAGTATATTCAATGTATTATTCTCATCTTATTAACTGCAGTATTTCCTTTTTTCTGAAATTTTGATCGGGATTCATAAACATACAGTCAAACATTTACATAATTCCCTCAAATTCCAGCTACTGGTGAACACTCCTACCTCAAGCTATTTGAATATAACTCAAGGCTGTGATAATTGTGATGTGACAAATGTAGTGCATTTTCAGAGTTCAATGAAAGTGCACAAAATAGAAGGATAGCAAAATATTTTTTCATCAGGCCGATCGAGGCATAATTTAGCAAAATACCCAGCCATTCAGGAGGTTAAATGGGGTCTTTTTTTCCTTTCAGAGAAACAACTCAAAACTCAATAAAAATTCAAATAGCTGATCAAGTGCTGTGGTAGAGGGCCATTAGTAAAATTGTACGCATTATCACTGATTTTAAATGCATTAATGGGATCTTTGTCCAAAGGGTAGTTGTAATAAATAGACACACTTTGTCCTTGAAAAACTGCTTACCTTGACTTCAGGTTTTAATAGTTGGAACAGGTGCATTGAGCCACAGCAGAAACTTTAAATAATACAACATATAGGTGACTCTTACGGTGCTGAGAAATAGCTGACAAAAAGACTACTCACTAACTCACATTGTGCAGTAAAGCAGCAGTCCCCAACCTTTTTTTGTACCAGGGACCAGCTTTATACATGAAAATGTTTCCATGGACCAGTTAGAGGCACGACCGTTCAAATAATAAAATCTTTTGTCAGTTGGCAGTATTTTATCTGAATACAACGGTTACACTTTATATCCAGGCAATTACAATATTAAGTGCGGCAGTAAGGCGAAGGCGGAAACAGTCATTTTTCAAAATAAGATCCGGAAGGTCTAATGAAAAAAACTATCATTTGTATCAAGAAAGATTTTCTTTGCGGACCTGTACCAAATGATCCGCGGAGCAGGGGCTGGGGACAACTGCAGCAAAGGGCAAGAAGTAGCATACTTGCCTGTTCTGGCATTCATCGTTGCTGGCATACTCTGGTTGCTGCCTCCCATAGCAGAGATGCCAATTCCATACTCAGTGCCTGGTAGCAGTTCTTGACACAACAATTGGAGAGAGAAATGGTAAAATGAATCCCATAAATGTCTAACAAAGAGAAGTTCTTGTATCCCCCTCCAAAAAAAAATGCTTAAATGCATAGATATTATATTTGCAAAAGAAAATTTGAATATGCATCTCTGATACATTGATACATTTTGGACTCATTTGCATGTAGAATTCCATATCTGACAAAATTCAAATTTGATGAAGAATTAACAAATCTGAAATGAATCTACAAAATCTACATATATTTCTCAAACTACTAAAATGGAGATGAAAACCGAATCAATTATTATGACTAAGTTCCATTGTGTAATGTCTATGATTAAAGTATCTAATCATGATTTTTTTGTAGCCGGAGAAGATAGACAGAAAATGAGTGCATAGAAGTCAGAAGGAGGCAGCATTGACTTCTGGCTGGATGCAAAAAAACACAAGGACCTTTTACTTCTTGTCTTTTTCTAGCTATGCCCTTTCTGGCATTATGGCCTTTCTGATGAGAAAAAAAAAAAGAAATCCCAGTTGTCCTTTGGACAGCCTTTCAATATGCCTGCAGGACAAAAACCTTTTCTGCAGATACTATCAGTAGTCTGTCAGCCACTCCGGAGAAAATCCCAGCCAGCAAGTCAAAGCACCGACATTCACTAACAACTAACATCTACATTGGAAAAACACATTGCCCAAAACAAATATATATATAAACACACAACAGTTGGGAGACAGTAAAAGAATGAATATCCACAATGAACCCCAAACCCTCATTCTCCACCTTTACCGGTAAGCGTGGTCTTCGTAGTGGTCCCCTCATTTTGTGGCACGATAACTTTTTCATACTGGTCTCCTGCTAAAGTGCTGTACACGACCTGGTAGGCCTCCACCTTAATACAAACACATTTATACAATAAAAAAATAGAATACAGTATAGAATACAATAGAAATACAGGAAGTAAAAATCTAATTATAGAATGATTAATGCTACAAAAAGTTGAACATAGTCATTTACAATGCGGTGGTTTAGTTCCATAGACTACTTGGTTTCTTATGACCAACCCTCTATACATTTCTATCAATTTTGAGTGTCTCTGTGATGCTAGTGAACCTTCACACAATCATGTTCCTCAAATCAAACTGTGACAAAGAAGTTTTCTTAGTTGTGAAAATTGGATAGGGATGTTATTATAATTAGAAGAAAGAAGGAATTTGGGGTATTTTATGAACATTACCTAGCATCCAAGTAAATGGAAACACCTACATGTGAAAAATACAACTAAAAGAACAGAAATGTGGAATGGCAGGCCAATCTTCAGGGAATGAGAAAAGTTGCATCTGTTCGATGAAAAAAGTTATTAAAGTTATTATCATTAAAGGTATGACTATATTATGACACCAAAGAAAACCACTTAAAACATAAAATCAATGATGAATGTAAAACAAGTTGCATTGATGGTCAACCTATATGTCCATTTGTATAAAACTCTATAGTTAACTGTCAAGAGTCAAGGACCGGTGTATGTTAGAATTAATCCCTTCATATTAATTCATTAAGTTAAAGTAAAGCTGTCATTGAATGGAATGTAAATGCTTAAGGTAGGAACGCTTGTTTTGCCTCATCTTACTGAAAGTAATAAAAGAGAACACATTGAGAGTGATACTCCCTGGCTGCATACCCGCATTATTGTTTGTCCAAAAAGAGACCATTAAGGAACTCCAAATTCTTTTTAGCACAGGGCCAATTACCTCAGCCTCACTGTTATCCCATTCAAGCTCGAGGGTTGTGGAGGTCTTGGACAAGAGCCGCAAGTTCTTGGGGGCATCAATCTCTGAGAAGAATGATAAAGCTGACAATGTTGGGGACACTGAGACCGGTTCTCAGGGAAAGTGCATTGGCAAACACAAGCAGCTTTATCCTTATCAGACAAAGAAGCTAGTCCTATTTATTTACAATGTATGTACAATGCTAGGAAATATGACATATTATGATGTTCTTCTTTTCCTTCCGGCTTAATCCCTTAAGGGGTCACCACATCAAATCAACTCCTCCATCCTACCCTATTCTCTGTATCCTCTTCTCTCACATCACCTAACTGCATGTCCTCTTTCACTTCATCCATAAATATACTCTTTGGTCTTCCTAGAGACCTCCTGCCTGGCAGCTCCAATCCCAGCATCCTTCTACCATTATATTCAATATATTCTACCGATATATTATCCTTCCTCCGTACATGACCGAAGCATGTCACTCTGGCTTCTTTGGCCTTACCACCAAAACATCTAACATGTGCTGCCCCTCTGATAGATTCATTTCTGATCCTATCCATCCTTGTCATTCCCAAATCCCTAGACATCTTCATCTCTGTTACCTCCAGCTCTGCTTCCTGTCTTTTTTTCAGTGCCGCTGAAGAAACCTATACAACATTGCTTGTCTCATAACTATCTTGAAGAACACCTTTCCTTTCATTCAGGCTGATATTCTTCTATCTATTTGCAATAATGTATAGGATGAATAAATATCAAATGGTTGCACAAAGTTTCTGCAGGTCTAACTTTATTAAAGCTAAAATGATCTTGAACAGATGCTGCCTGCCATATTCAATATAATGCAACTAGGCAATGTGGTTACATTAAGCTGAATGCCATCAACTCTCACTTTATTCTCAGAGCTGGGCATACACCACAATTACCACATCTGCTTGCTGTCAGCCCTCACCAGTAGAAAAATCAATGGAAATAGATCCACTCTCATTTCCTTTCCTCATGCCACTCACAGACACTTCGTAACGAGAGCCAGGACGCAGAACCTGTGGAAGAGAATTGAAAAGGGCAATTTTTTTTGTCGGTGTCATCTCTTTTTTGTTTGTTTTTGCAAAGACAATAAGAGCAGGCTGATTTTACAAGCATTAAAAATGAAATGTTCAGGCACATATGTGCACACATGTATTAAAAATACACATGCATGCTAGGATACAAAGACAAACGCATGCATCCCAACTCTTGATGCAGCTTGAATTGCCTGCAGGTAAGCGGAGAATCCCCATGCTTTGACAGTATAATCAGATCAGTGACTGCAGCGCATGATAAATTGTATATCCTCCACACTTACCTGCAAAGAGTACTGGCTTAGTGTGGGCTGGAGACGGAAAGTTGTTCGTGGCCCTTCTCCTCCCACAAGGCCGTAACGTAGCACAATCTGATCAATCTTGGCTTTTGGTGGCGTCCACTCAACAAATGCTACTGTGTCTGACACATCTCGCACGATCAGCTGGGTGGGGCCATCAATCACTGCAATTTCATAGCTCACTGTTTACAGTCGTATTCAATATATTAATTTAATTTCATTTAATTCAATAACATTTCCAAGCAATATTATTTTCTTGATGAATCATTTTAGCTAAAGAATGTATTGAATGAAGGATTACAGTGTTCGTCTGCAGTGTTCACGATGCAACCCCAGATTTTCTGTTGATCTTCAATCTCCCATTCACACATCTGGACGATGATAGAATGATCTTATCTTATCTTATCTTATCTTATCTTATCTTATTTTATCTTATCTTATCTTATCTTATCTTATCTTATCTTATCTTATCTTATCTTATCTTATCTTATCTTATCTTATCTTATCTTATCTTATAATAATGCAGTTTCATCATCTACTGCTTATCCTGTTGTGTAGTTGCCCGCCAATTGCAGGGCCACAATGTTATTATTATTATTATTATTATTATTATTATTATTATGGTTAGTGTCATTATTGTTAGTTTTATTATTAGTACGATTATTATTAGTTTTACTTGTAGTATTAGTATTAGTATTAGTATTGGTATTAGTATTAGTATTAGTATTAGTATTAGTATTAGTATTAGTATTAGTATTAGTATTATCAGTACTGATGGTAGTAGCTGTAGAATTTTTATCTTAAAATTATAACAATATGATAATATGAGTTTGCCAGAAACAGTATGTGGTTCTTTGTGAATACTCAGAGAAGACTTTAAATAAAATGATGAAAGTTCCAAACAAATACAACCTGTTGCTCAAGCTTTCGCTGTGGGAGATATGAATTTGTTATCAGAAAAATGTTTGTTTACTTGCAGCCAAGCAGCAACTTATCAGACTTGTCACATGGTGAGACAATAAGCTTTATCTTTCCAAGGTGTAAAACATAAGCCATGATTAAAGTTTCTCATCCTGATTGCTGGAAAACAAAACATTTATTAGGTGTGAAGAGCTGAGAGCACGTCAGGCGTGATGAGGAAAACTACTTTCTGAATATCTGACAAAGAGGGAATCACTGTGAATTCATACATACAGAATATAAATACAAAAAAAAAAAAGTAAATAATGTATTCAGAATTATCATTATATTGTCATTGCTGTGACTTGGGGGCTGGAGGGGTGATGTTTACAATCTGATTGCTGGCTAGTTTTTCCAGATTTATTGTTGCATTTGGAAATTGTGACAAAGATTACAAAACAATTACTCTCTATTGCAGGTCCAAGAGGAGTGACTGACACTAAGAAACACAAACTCTCCTCTGAAGTCTTTATTTAAGCATTTGAGATCTAAATAAGTCCCAAACTCATTCCTGACTCATTGCAGATATTTGATGTTTTTAAGAATTGGCCCCCCAGGTCTTGTCCTAGAAAAGGGCCTGAAGGCGACAGTTGACTAGAAGCATTTCCCACATCAGCTGTCCTCGCACTCTGATATTCCTTATCATCACCCTTGACCAAAAGAAGAAAACATCTTTCTTATAAATCATTAAATCAACTTCAAATTTGTATACTCTTCTTACTTTATCCAGCAAGGTACCCTGTAGTGGGCTGATATGAAATATGAATGAGAGACTGAAATGAATTATTAATTGATATTTAATAGCAAGCCACGGGATGAATGACCACTTGGCAGGAAATTGATGAGGTTTTGACTGCAGACATTAAACTCTGAAATGTTATGACCATGTTTCAAACTGGATCTATTACAGCTGTTAAAGTTGTATCAACTGGGAGGGGAACATGGGCATTCCTTACCAATGTGATAAAAAGACCAATAAATTAGGTTGGGTAAATAAAATAATTGAGATTTCAGATCAATCATATTATAGACAGTATCTACTGTATATTTGCCCCACATTTACTTACATGTTGTAACAGTCGCTGTGACCGGTTGGCTTCGTCCCTGATCTCGGAGCGCCACTAGGTTGACCGTATACTCCTCTCCTGGTCTTAGACCAGTTTGCACAAATGAAGTGATGGTGCTCGGCAGTTGTGCAGTCATTCCTCCATCGTTGTCCTGAGGATAAAAAAAATAGACATTGATTTTGATAGACTTTTAGCTTGTGATTTCATATTCTGGATAAATAACCAGCTGTTTAATCTATGCTCCTTTACCTATGAACAAAAATGAAGGGGGAATGTTGCTTGAATTAAAGAAACGATCAATGCTACATTGATTTTACAAACAGAGCACTCTTTATGTTTCCACTTGTTTGCTTTTCTCCCCTCCTTTTCCTATAATATTGGTGACACACTTTCTGCTTACACAGATATTACACCTAATGCAGTTCGAACATCGCCGAAAGTGGTGCCATGGTGAAAGCAACAGCTTGCTTCTTTGCTGATGAAAAGACTGTGATTAGAGATATAATCCATTTAATCACCTTCACCAAATTACTCACAAATGCTGCTACACACAGTGATGATATGCTCATAAAAGTTGTGTTCATTATGAGAAAAAAACATCGTAATATAACACTAAAATTGCTTAGAGCGATTCACCATTATAGTATATCTCACTTCCAAATTGCGCGCCAACTATCAGTCATAATTGCCTAATGCGTTTATTCTTTTTCCAGTCTAGGTGATTTTCCCTGTAATTGAATTGCATGAAAAGGTGATATAAAGAAACATGTGTTGCTGCCAGAATAGAGCCATTAAGCTATTAACACTAATAACAGAAATTACAGTTACAATTACAATTACATTTATAAAGGGAAAGCTTGTGTAAGACACACAAAGAGGCAGTATCAAGAGAGTTGTGTTGAGGTGAAATCGGGACGATTTTTCCAAAGCTGAAAAATAGGATAGAAAATCAGTTATAATTACAAAGTGAAGTACATACAATATAACATCTGACTACTATTCTCTTTGAAGTCGGAAGAACTTTCAGTTTCCAATTAAAACCTTGTAGGCAAATCATTGTTCAAAACCAACAATGCCTCTTTTGTAGCATTGTGTGCAACAAGCTACAGCTGTAATTTTAATTAAAGCAAGCTGCTGTCCAAGCTGGACAGATCACACTGTTCTCTTATGCTGTATGCAGCCAGCTGTTATATGGGTACTCAGAGACCTGTGTGTTATACTAAGAGGAGAGATAGAGAGAGAAGGGGAAGTGTGTGTGTGTGTGTGTGTGTGTGTGTGTGTGTGTGTGTGTGTGTGTGTGTGTGAGGGGGGGGGGTCCATTTGGAAATTAACTCTTAACTTAATTTTGCATCATGTGTCACATAATTTAACATAATTGGAAATGTCATTTCATAAATTGTGGGTGAAATATTCAATAATGTTTTCTTTACAATATGTATTTACCACATCTGCTTTTTATATAAATGTGACATGTTAATTAAACTGAAAAAACTAGACTTCTACAGGAGTTGTGTCATTTCATTTATCTTTTTGAAAAATGTATTATATAAAATTTCATACATCAAATAAGAACCAGCTTAACATATAAGTCATATTAGTCAAACAAAGCAATTCCATCTTACTATATTATGGCATTGACATACATCAGCTTCTGTTTGAAAAATGAGACAATTTATATTGGAGCCATTCAGTTAAGTAGTGAATTATGAATACCAATTTGAAAATATGAAAAGAATCATTCTTTTCATTCAAGATATGCAAAATATGGATTATGGCTTAATAATGAATGTATTTAATGCAAGGAAACCCACACCGTTAAAGAATTAGCTCACATTCGCTGTTCACACGGGCCAGTAGCCTCAGTATCTACCTTTACTATGAGATAATCAAAATTCACAATCCCCATTGCTGGAATGAATCCACGGGGGTGGGGCTGCCAACTCTTAATATGATTTCCCATGTGGCTCCAGAAAGAGAGGGGAATTGGGGACAGAAAGAGGGTGGAGAATTTACAGGGAGAGATGGAATAAGGGAATTAAGGGGGTGAAGGAGAAACAAAAGGATAGAGGTTGGGTAAGGCTGAAGCCAGGAATATGTAAGAAACAAAGAGGTTGGAAGGTGTAGCAAAGAAGAGTGTAATTGTTAAAAGTGACAAGAACAAAAGATCAGGTGGGGTGTCTTGAAAGATTGGTTGTAAAGAAGAGGACTGTTGGTTCCAGAGGCAATTAGATTACTTTAAGAGGGCACACACAATCCACCACTCCCTACCATTTAAAGAACTTCAAATAAATGCACCGGGTCTTAAACATCAGATTCAGGCTTTCAAACCTAGTGGGGCCAGAGGATATCTCCCTGAGAGGAGGAAAAAAACAATTACTTTGCGTGGCTATGGGATTAAACTACCTAGAGTACTTGAGTTTACCAGAAGAATTAGAGGGCAAATGGTTAAGATTTGTGGCTCTTAACTGGGCTATGCTTTATGGTTTAACCAAAGGTTACTCTCTAAAAGGGGTTTAATGGATCATCCACCTAATAGCCACGAAGCTTAAGACAATCCCTTTGTCTAATTTGACCTAGTCTTCAATTTGGGTAAACCCAAAGGAAAACATTCATTCATACATATAATTTGGTTTCGGGTTCTTCAAAGACAAGCAAAGTCATTTATAATTCAACATTAGTCAGATATAAAAACAATTACGGTAAATAATTTTACCAGCCATTTTCAGATCATTCCTTTAAATTTTCAAATCATTCCCGATTCATTAAACTCTTTTTTTTTTTAAATTTGTTTTGCACTTATCAGGACAGCTCCCTGCTCTTCATAGACATGTAGTTTCACATTTGGAAAGACAGACATTACATATCCTAAATACAGCCTTAGTTTCTACCTTGGGTATGAAGCTGATCTCCCATCCATCGAAAGAATAGTAGAAAGGTTGCCACTGGACCTCCACTGATGTCTCTGTGATGGATTTGAAGACTAACCCATCTGGATTGGAGAGGTCTAGCAAGGGAGCAGGGATTTATTATTGTTAATCAGTGAACCACACATCCCATAAATCACAAATCCGTCTCATGCTTAAAGTGTCCAAAGTTAGGCTTTTCGATTGGGCTTTGATTTTCATGCTCTTCCCCCATCATGTCTCAATGTTTTCTCTCATGGTTTTGGTGGGAAGACAATTGTTAGCAAAGCACATCTTCTTTTGAGCTCAAATGTTAAAAGTGACTGGTATTTGTTAATCTAGTGTAGCATTGGCCCGTAATATTACATATTTTCACATGTATGGACAATCATCGTCCTGTCTTCTAAAGAGAAAGCATTATGTTTAATCACCTTAAATAAATGTACCGATTTCACTGAAATGAAATTCTCTCATCTGGGAATGGTAAAATAGTATTACTGACTAAAATTGCACTAATCACCTGTTGAACGTTCAATAAAAATTAGGTTTGAAGATGACCACAGGCCAGTGAATTATTTAGTATTTAGTTCAATATAAATTATTCTGAGCAGACGCTATAGGTAGGGATCCTCTCCAGTTGGCACAAAGGAGATATTCTCATTTTATTAACATACCTCAAGTTATTTAGAAAGGCAGAGAACAGAGAGAGAGAGAGAGAGAGAGAAGAGAGCAAAATGGTTAGGGATAGATTTTAGACCTACACGGAGATGGAGATTTCGATCTATAGATCTTTAGATACATTTATGATTTAAAATGGTTTTAAATGAATACCGAAACAATATACTTACAGGTGGAAACACTAATGCTGGCAGGAACACTGATGCTGTTGTTAATGACTGCAAACACATTGATGATGTATTCCATGCCTGCTTCCAGGCCAGAGATATTGCAAGTGGTCGTGTTCCCAGGAATCCTTATCTCGAGTTGTACACCTTGAAGGGATGAGGGAAAACATGAAAAAATGAACAGCCTTTTTTCAATATCATCCTTGTCATGTATACTTTTTGTAAACTTAAGCTGGAATTGCCATCTATCTTGCTTTGAAAGAGCAAAATATAAGTACACCCACCTCCCGGGCTGCCTGGTGTGTAGGTCACCAAGTAATCGGTCAGAACAACTGACCCCTCCCAGTCCAGTATGATTTCTTGATCCGTCACTCCTCGTACCTTTAGGTTCATGGCAGGTGCCACTGAAAAGATTTGAAATATCTAATTAATCGGTTACATTTTATTATTAATTGATAGAGACGAACAAAACTGAAGCCCTCACAGTGTTCTTTATGTCACTAGCAAATGCTTAAAAAAAACATTTTGTTAAAATACGTTAAAATGATTTGCTTTTTCATGCCACTAATCCTAGACACCCAATTCACAAGTCCACTTGGAGGATCAAGGAGTTCATATTTCTTGATCAAAAGATATCAAGATGTTCATATTCATAGCGGCCAGCACGGAGATTGCTTTGTGTTTGTGCAACACAGTGTATGAAATAAATTTTTGGTAGTGGCAAGAAGAGGATGAGTGTTTACATGAGAGTGAGAAAGAGGTTGAAGTGGAGATAGTGAAGTTAAGCCATAAACCCAGAATATGTGTTGAATGTAAATGTGGTAGCGCTAACACTCAGTGTTTACAGCTCCCTCTGCCAAAAATAACAAGGAAGATGAGGGGTGACAGGTGAAGGACATAAAGGAGCAGAAGACAAGCCAGAAGGTACAAACAACTTGAGAAACAGGGGGATTAATCCAGACAGGAGAGATATGATGACAATAAAAGGAACGTATTTTGAGAAGCTTTGAATGATGGGCATAAAAAAATAGCAAAAGTGAGAAACAAGGTGTGTATAGAAACAATGGAAGTGATGACGTGGTAAACAAAGGGATTCTCAACATTTCTGGTTTCTGTATGACAGACGACACAAGATAGAGGCCTGCTCAAGGAGCTTTCAACCTTTTTTTTTTTTTGGCCTATTCAGCTACTTAATCACAAATTTGATGAATAGGCACACGCTGTTCAGTAGTTTGCTCATTGTAAACAGTAAACCTGCATAGGCAATAAACTCCTGTAGGATTTGCCGAGATGGATTGATTTCATCAATCAGCCCGAGCTCTATATGAGGGAATGATGTACAGGATGAATGAACGGCAATTATTTTAGGAAAAAGTGAATAATTTATTAGATCAATACTATCAATTCAGCAATGTACAAACATAATACTACTTAAAAACTAATTAAAGCTCAAGTTCATTCTGTTAAGGAACATTTTGAAAACTCACAGGGGTAAATGTGATTCCAAAGTGCTGTTTCAAAAAAAGCAAACTACTGAAGGTTATTGAAGAGTCTTCCTGTCACATGGCATCTGTTCAGGATTCCATCATGTGCAGATACAGCAGCATCTATTTCATAATATTGTTGATGGGCAAATGTTTGCTGACAACAGAGGTCAGGAAAAATATTAAATTATTTTAACATAACAGTCATTTAACATAACTTTCTGAACCTAGAAATTAAATATAGATGCCCTTTGTCAGATGTTTCTTAAACTGAAAATAAAAATATGTTTCATTGTTATGGTGACAGTTTGAACTAGTATTTATTATTTTCTATGCATTTCATAAATAACAAAGGCCCTTAGGCTACAGGCACAGTCCACATGCTTGATGTGCTGTTTTTTTTCCAACGTCAAGTTTAGCAAAATTCACCAAAAAATCCAAATTAATTCTATTGTAAAAAACACTTCAGCATCTGAATTGGAGTTTATTTCAACCCAGCTAAATGAGTTGATGAGATGGCCGGTATTACTTTGAATGTTCTATCACTGAGATCGACAAAAGAAACACACCATATATAATAGAACACCACACCACGCATAATTAAATCAATATGAAAATTTCACAATTACGTCCAAACAATTATGCAAATAGCAAAAGAAAATCACCAGCAGTTTGCAGATGTGGCATCGGGATGCACTCAACCACTGAGGAATCACTCTGCTGTCAATATTCAACAGAGTTGAGGTTGGGCAGACACATATTTATGTAAAAAATGAAATGTGTCTCATCAAGCCTGAAGCATAATCTCAAATTCAAAAGCTCATTAAGAGACATCAATATTTCGAGTGGAAGCCTATGCTTCACCCTAAATGAAGCAAAATATCCAGTATATCTTCAGCAATTGGCAACATGAAATACTTGAACCGCTCACTCTGAAGGCCTCTGGTAATTGGCATGTTTGGGTTTTGTATGTATCCAAACAAAGCTTACATATATGAACTATTTATGTCCGTACTTGTGTCGAAATGAGCAATTTGTGCTTGCTGATCTTGACGTAGATACAAGATGGCACTGTTGCAAGGAGGAATCAACCTGACTAATACGATTTCACTTCCCTGTCTTGCCATTATTCACTACTCTCTGTCCTCATTCTGCATACTGTTGACAGCTACCCCAAATGGCAAAAGAGGATCCAATATTTTGGGATGGAAATCTCTAATGTGACAGTTCTCTCCCGGGATGAATATGACTTCTGACAAATGAGCGTTGTTAAGTCTTTTTCTGTCCAGCAAGTCAAACAACCCACCACCTGCATTTTTAGGAAGAGTGGGTGTATGCTAAAATGATTGGCCCTGGACTTTTGGGCCGTCATCCCTAATTGCTATGCAAATAAAAAATGCTCTCCTTTTAAAACTCCATAACACGAATAAATCAACCTGCCCTGACGCAACATAGGATATTGTGGCTGGGGAGTATGAAACCCTCTAAAGTTACCCAACAGGTTGTGAAATGTAGTTCCACCAAAGAGTGCAGTATATATAGACCGATGCTAAAAATACAGTATTTGCCAAGTCATCCTCTTGTACAAAAATCCCAATTCCAACTAAGTGAAAAGGAACTATTTCACATTCAGTCTAACTAAGAGCAATTTATTTTAATTGAATGTAAGGTTAAAACATTTCCCACCAGATAAATACATCTCTTTGTTAGTAAACTTATAATGTATGTACCCTGACATTTACAAGAAATACTTTGTTAGACTTTGTACACCCTACAAACAGTATCACAGACTGAACGAAATCAACTATCGCTCAGCAATGTCAGCAAAACTTCCATGAATGTGTTTTAATTTTTTGAAGACTTAGAATAAAACAATAATATGGCCAATTGATAAAACACTTAAACTTTAAATGTCACAGTTCACTTATACTGACTGACCAAATGCCCCACCGTTGTCCAAACAGTTGTTTGTTTGTCAATCATGGGAATGTAGCCTGCAACCCAATGAATCTTCCCATCATCACCCCCACTGCCACACACACACACACACACACACACACACACACACACAACCACCACCACCTCCAACCACCAAGTCATGCATATCGCTGCTGAGTAACAGCAATTACTTGACACCCCTGTAGCATATTTGGAAACACAAGATGGCTGCCATTGTCAAATTGTATTTTACCACAGGGAAAGTTTAGTCACTTTTAAGGATTAAGACGTGACACAAAGGGGTTCTGATTAGCAGGCACTGTAAACACCTCATGGAGCTCTGAGATGCAAGCTACAAGGAGGGGAAGAAATTCCAGTGTGAACCAGCCAACCCTTTTCCCTGAAGTTCACACGCATATAATGGAATCCATCTTTCTTGCTTTTTTTTTTTTTTTAAAGTTACGCATTTGTCACTGAGATGATTAAGCCTGGTCAAAGTTGTATTAACCCTCATATTATGTTAAGGGTCAATTTGACCCATTTCACCCATTGACCCAATGGGACAAATTGACCCTCAACATAATATGAGGGTTAAGTTAACAAGTGAGAATTATAAACCTGCCATGTCTCTATAATTCTTTTTGATGTACATCTTTAAATCCAAAAACTTCGGCGTGTGGCGATACCAGTTTGATATCGGGCTACAACAATCTGGCTTCAGAGAATGAAATACAACACCTTTTTTCTTCTCATTGCAAAGATTAAACAGTAACAAAGGATACACTCTAATAACCTACCAGAGTTGCAATCATCTCCAGCAAAACCATCCTGACAGACGCAGAATCCATCCTTGCAGAGTCCCTTCTTGCTGCAGTTGTTGGCACAATAGACCAGCGAACAGTCTTCACCTACATATCCAGGCCGGCAGTGACATGTTCCATTGATACACAGGCCTTGGTCTGAACAGTCACTGAGACATCGCCCGACCATGCAGTCTTCACCAGTGAAGGACTCCTCACACACACATTCCCCATCGATACACAGGCCGCGTCCCGAGCAGTCTGAAGGGCATCTGGGCTCAGAACAGTTGTCCCCGCCGAAGTCACGATCACATACACACTCTCCTTCAATACACACCCCCTGGCCGGAGCAGTCGTCGGGGCAGCGTGGCTCGGAGCAGTTTTTACCAGTCCACCCTTCCTCACAGACGCAGCCACACAGGTCGAGGTTGAAGCTACCGTGGCCGCTGCATCCCGGGAAAAAATCTAATCGTCCTGAGGGAAATGGTTTACATTAAAACGTTAAATATCTGCTTAAGATTACTGGATAAAAATAAATGAGAAAAGCAGAAGATTAAATGCCCCAGAAAACTGTTCGTAAAACTCAAAATGCTTGCCTTGTCTTCCCGACGTGTAATCACAGACAAGTCTTTGATATTTGACAATTATAATATATATATTCAAATACTTTATCACTTTCAGATATTTAACCGCTGCAGTAAACTGTTACGGCCGTCAAAGTTTGGGATTTTTTACCATTAGCAACCAAAATTACATATTGTATAACTTGTGGTGGATAAAAAAAATAAAAAAAACTCTTAATTTTTTTTTAGGGACTTAAAAGTTCAATAAAATCCTCTGACTGCTGATCGCACCTTCCGCAAATATGGACTTGATGGATCACTTATTCATTTATTTATCAATTACTTATTTGTTTGTTACCTCACAATCAGGAACGTGTAAATAATCAGCATCAAAATTGGTCAATGGACATTATTACCCTTCGCACAGAGTCAGACTCTTACTGAGTTCTTTCATGGGAAAAATATGCCACTGAACTTCATTATATATTAAATTTATCATTGCAATTTATCATTGTAAAGATTAGATTGAAAGATAGGGCCTTTAGTCTTGGTGAAAAACATTACTTTTATTGCTGTTCACAGAATCTGAGGCAAAGTCACCGACGCATTTCAATGGTAGATGGCAGATATTACAATTAAATTAATGCAGTTTATCACACTTATTATACAATTACCATTACTCTTGCAACTTCTTCAATCTAAAATATTAACTTTGAAATTTCATTTTATGCAAGTCTCACCGACCCTCGGTAGCCTTAATTGCAGAAAAGTCATTTAAACATAATTAAAGGACTGAACTAACATCTAATTTTGGGCATCTCAAATCTTTGCACTTGCATGATAATTCTATCATCATTCGGAGTCAGATTCGCAACTGTTGGATACAACGGTCAATGTTGAAACAAATTTAATTCAGAAAATATTTAAATAGTACCCATTTGTGCCCTCTGATATTTTTACAGCAACCTCTAACATTTTTTCTACCCATGATAAAGGTTTTTCCCCCAAAATTCTTTACACAAGGACTGCTAAGCAACTCCATCCCAGCATCAGGAATCTCATCCACCATTTTCTCAACAGTACTATTTAAAAAACAGATTTTTTTTTTTGGGCCAGCTGTACCTTATGTGTCTCTATCCATACATATTTAAAAAGCTGATTTGTGTCCCATTACATTATTTCTATACTCTCCGAACTTAATTAGGAACATCACTGTACAATATAATGCAAATCAATGTTATTCCCGTTGATTTTTGTGGTTCTAATGTGTTGGTGTTTTACTGAAGCTTTCATATTCAGTCAGTCAAGTCTGTACTATTATAACTATCATGAGATTATCACGTTGCAAAGGGAAGATTTTCAGCAGAGAAGTTGAGCTGGATAATACATGAAATCAAGTGGATCATTATTGTATATATTCATGATTTAATGAGAACCCTGTGTCAGGATTATGTACTGGAAATATTGTTAAAAAACACTCTGAACAGCAGCAATTCTATCCAATTTTGTGCATTTGCTTTTTCCTCTTAGTGCTGAAGAGCACTCACCCATGGCTGAGTTTTCTCCGCAGCAGCCAGATCCACACTGCGCCCTGAGCAGGGAAACTTCTCTCTCAAGCATTTCCACCCTTGTGGCCAGCTGCTGGATTGTAATTGTCGCTGGACAACCACATGCAGCTTTTGGGATGTTGATCCGGTGAGTGAATGTCACCTGAACAAGGAGGTGAGTTTTGGTTGCTTGACATCTTAATGGTCTTTATGGAGGACATTATGGGCATTTTTTTCACATTTATGAAAAAAACTAAATCATTCAAACTGGAAATGTACCTAAATCCACCTCTGGGCTTGGTGCCACGCATAAAACTAACTAGAGTGAGCATTTTTTTTTTTTTTTTTTAATGAAAAAACAAGACAAAAATATTCACAGGGCATTTTTGTCATGTCCCATGATGTAAATTGGCCAATGCTAACAACCAAGTACTTGCATAAAAACATAACTAACATGTACCTGACTGTCCGTTTCCAGGGTCTGTTCGACAAACTCTGTTTTTCCAGACGGATCCACTGGTCCCTCGACAGAAGGTCTGGACCCAAGCTCAGCACGAGAATCTTTGAGAGGAAATGAATATCTCTTAGAGAACATAATATACTGTTTTTTGCCCAACAGCAGAAATAGAACTTTTAATTTCAGTTGAACTACTTCAAAACGGTGTTTCACCATCACCTGGTGCAGGTGGTGAAGCGGCATCCAGATCTACTGAGCAAAGAGACTCCATGGGAACGTTGATATTGTAGACATGGTTAAAGACCAAAGGTTGCTCCCGAAGGCTTTGGTTAGCTGAAGGATCAGAGGGTGGTTGATCCATCTCTGCAATTTGTCTCCTCACTCTTGACGTACGAACCAGCTTGTTGGCTCCCGGTGGAGCAGTGTGCGCAATTCCCTGTACAATTTGTAAAATGAAAAAAAAAAGAAGACTAAATAAAACAGTCCACTTTAACGTGCAAGTAGTCAAATATCAGATAAAAAAAGTGTTCAATAAAAGGTCAGTTGGGATCATATTTGTAGCCACAAACGCCCTCCAAAAAAGTAGGATTAGTTGTGAGCTATGTTAGCACTGTCTGACAAATACGAATGTTTAACATTTATAAAGTTGTCGTAAGTATACGGTTAATATCTATTCAGTTGGCAAAATTAATTATCTTCAAGGCAGGCTAACGATTATCAATTCAAATTTAGTGGTGATCTATCGATCCAATAGGGGGGGTTCAAATGGCCTGGTAATCAGCTATTTATTTTCTATTTTTGCAGTTTGGACTTTGGATAAAATACAAGATAAGACCACCTTTTATTTTGAATGGATACAAAGCCAATTTTTGTGCACTTGATTGTACAGTGATTGCAATGTATGATATAAATAAATACTAATCAATTGTGTTAAATCAACATGTTATTAATTGCTCCTTTAATTCTTATGGACATATCATAAACTCTAAATATAATCGCTCTCTTCAGTTTGTTACTGCTTTAACATGGTGTATTTTGGAAAGGAATTGATAGAACCTTTTGTCAAATAACAAATCACCCCAAAACCTGAGGTCAACCCACTCCAATTTGGATTCTCTGCCAAGCAGAAATGGATGATCTTGTAAGAACAGTATTATTTAAATCACAGGGATACATGAGGAAAGATGGACAGTGAATTTTGAACGATATCACTGTGTACTGGGACTAATACGAACTAGCAGGTCTACCTGCTGTTCATTTTTTTATGATGAAACATAGGAACCGGAATCACCATAATCCTCAGGTAGTCAAATTAGCCCTGAAAGGATTTTAGTGGATTTGTGCTCAGAATAAAGCGATTAACTTGCTAGCCAAATATAGTAGATTGAGAATAAATATTGAATATGAATTAAGCCTTTGGCAGCTCTACTATGTGACGAATGAAGCGACATAGTATGTCTGGGTAAGATGTACCTGTAGAACAAGAAAAAGAGCACCAGCCATCATCCAGCCTGATGTCGGCAACGTGGTACCGTTTTGTTTCCGTGCCAGTGGCATGCTAGGGACAAACTTCATCAGTTCTGTTACATACACCTGTGGAGAAAAATGGAAAAAAGAATAGTAGGCTCACATTAAAACTAGAAAATAGAAATAGTAAGAAGTGAGAGAGGAAGAGAGAGTGAGGTCAAGTGTAAAAAATAATTTCCACAAAGAATAAAGCTCGTGATGGTGCACTGTTTGCGTAAAAAAGTGTCCGTAATGCTGTTTATCGTGTATGAACGCATCTTCTGCAAATGGTGAATGAATACCTTTGATCACATTTAAATGTATTTTATCTAGAAGGATGAAATACTCTTCTGGGGATTTAGAAACAAGCTGGGAACCATTACATGTTTTTCTCAGTGCATTACCAAATATTTGATCTTTCCACATGGGAGAAAAAACAGAAATATTGCTCAGGGGGGTGGCTGATAGATTGATTTCTGCTGAGATATGGTTTGAGCAATGCTGCTGTAATTCCTTCTCCGTGGAGAAGTGGGAACAGGGACGCGGCGAAATAAAAACCACACGGAAGAAATACTGATGTGACTCCTTTAAGCAGACAGTCATATATCATATGCAAGACAGCATATAGCTGAAATTCATTTGAATCTGGCGATTTCACATTTTGGCACGATCAGCTATGTTAGGTTTGTGCAAAGTCAAAAGTTTGAAAACGGGCAAGAAAAAGAAAAGAAAATGTGTCAGCAACACAGTGAATGTGCGCTCAGTCATTATTGTTGGTGATGCGACCAATTTTCCCAAATGGCACTTTTCTGTGAGCCAGATGGAAGTCTTCTTATCATACCTAACTGGCTCGGGATGTTTTTGCCCGGTGATGTGAAAATGTTGAAACAGCAGCGAATTTGCACATAAATGAGAAACAGAGACTCTCAACATACATGCAAACCATGTCTCCAACTGGTCTTGAAAAAAAAATTGAAATGCATCCAGATTGAAGCGATAAACTCCACATCCATATATCGGCCATATCAGACAGAGAAACTTTCATTTCCGAAGATCTCGTCTTCCCATCCAGTGCTTCATTTCGAGAAAAAATCAAACAGTCTTTTTGGGTGTAAATATGTGGAAGACTCATATAAAGAACGTAGACTAATACTGCGTACCATAAAAAACCCACAGGGTAAAGCCAGTGAATTGTTATAACATAGAGCATGTCTTGCTTCACGTAATGCTGCTGATGCTTTTAAAAATGACTCTACTCTTGCTGGAATTGACATCCACCTTCATCCTTGTACTGAATAGATGGAAAATATTCTTTGAAACCTTCCCTCAAGCATGCAGCTTCTGTCTGACACGACACGAGTCGTTTAACTCGTGAGCTCACCAAACACACGAGGAGCATGTAGATGATGAAAGTGCGGGATGTACAAAGCCAGCTGGAACCATCTTATTCAAAGCTATTAACAAAAGAAGTTTGCCTTTAGCTTGCTTGAGTAAAGCGCTGGGGTGTCTGCATTACACAACACAGTCATGGTAAATACCATTGAGAGGAATTTCATCTTTCTCTATGTAAAATGGGTTATCCCCTTTTAACAATAGCATATTTAAGCAAGCATTCTTAAGGAGTCATATTGATATTTGTGAATAGAAACATGAATAAATGTATGTATCCAATACATGTCCCTATGTCCTCTATTGTAAGTCGCTTTGGAAAAAAGCGTCTGTCGAATGCAATGTAATGTAATGAGAATAAGACTGAAGATGGCTTATTGTTTTAGGCCTATCAAAAGCACCAGAATACAGCATATTAAACAGTATTCTGTCGGAAGAAAAAACTGAAGAAGAAAGAAAAGGTGACAGTTTCTGAGGTTTAAGGTGAAGTCCATTGATACCAGGCAAATTTATGTTGTATATGAATGTGGCAATCCTGAATTACATAGCAGTTTTCTAAACCTATTTAGAACGGTAATCAAAACTATGTTTAAAAATAGAAATAATCATGTTACACAGCCATTTAATTACACCACGGAAAAATTAGATAAAGGTCTCTTGTATGCAAGCATACTTTGCATTCACAAGTGGTGCTCTGAGACAGAGTGTTGGATTTAATTACCCTCAATAGAGCAACATATCACAGCCCCCTATGTAGTTTTACACCGTCAGTGATAAAAGCTGGAGATGTGTTTAAACTCACAACCCCCTTTCTGTATATCTGTGGAGGTTCCCAGCCATCAGGGTTTGAATACACGTCGACGCTCCCAAGCTTTTATAAAAACTGGGAATAAATAAACTAATGAATAAATGTATAATAATTCATAGAGGCTCAGTCAAGGACAGATGAACTCCATCGAAGTAAATGAACATACTTCACTGACTTCACAGAAAAAAATAGACATTCAATTTGATGTAACATATCTCTGCAAACCTAAAACACACATATACTCACACATAAAAATCAGATACATATTTATGCCCAGACAAGTAAAGAATTTGTGATGTGTCAAGTGTTTATAACCTGCAATTTTAATAAAAGATCACCCACCTTTAAGATAATTAGGAGTGTCAGCATGAACTGTCCATATTTTGAGGTATGTTCAAATGCTGTGAGGTAATTGAGCTGCATGCCAAATTATGTGTGTGTGTGTGTGTGTGTGTGTGTGTACGTGTGTATGCATGGATACGAGTGTGAATGCCTGCGGTCTTATCTCACATCTCAGAGCCTGTAGACAAAATAATTTCTATTTCATGAAAATGCTCTGCACCACTGCTGCTCACTTCATGTATTACCTGGTGATTTTCTTGAGAGAAATTGGATGGGTTCATCCCCTGTGAGACTGAAATGAAAATTCTTCTTCCATTTATCATAAAACCTACTGGGGCATTGCAATTATCATAAAAGAAAAATATGAAATATTAATATATTAATAAATATTCAGATATAAGAAATGCAAGCTGTAGTGTAAATAAATAAGATAATATGGTAAGAAGATCAAACTTAAAAGAATAAGTTACGAAATATGGACGATCCTCTGTGTAGAATTTGTATTTTCATAAAATCGAATTACTCTTTGAGGTGAGCCTCTAATTTTTTTGTATTAGTCAGCAGAAAAAAGCGTAGAGAGAGTAATTTGTTAACCATTTGACTTAAGGTTAAGCACACTAAGCAAATGACTTTCCCTATAGAGCTAGTTTTTTTCTATCTTTCTTTTTTAAGTTGAGGAGTATAACTTCACCATTTAAAAAAAATGCCTCCAGTCACTTTCATTGGGTTCATTCTAAATAAATGGTTTTAATGTGAATAAATAAAAATTTACAATTTTGTATTGTAGAACACTCATACTGTAGTGGAAAACCAATGTTTGACATGAGTAATTCATAGGAAGAAACACACAACAGCAAAAGTATTTACTCCTGATTCAAGTGTTACCTTTTCCTTACAACCATTACAGCTCCATCTACACGGATGACAGTTGTCATGATTGTGGAATTTTGTACTCGATCTTTTCTCTGAATCCCAGTAGATTGCTACAGTCACAACAAACCATCGTGCTTCTGTTTCGATGATCTTCCTCTAAAAACGACAATTTAACAATCCCTACTTACAACAAGGAGACTTCAAACCTGCTGCACTGGCAGTGTAAATGAAATGAGCACAGATATTTAATGACTGAGTCAGACCATGACAGATTACAAGAAAGGTATATAGATGCATGAGATTAAAAGAAAGACCAGATTGCAATCAACCCTCTCATTGTTTACACAGCATCTTGCAACATGAAATGAGAAGCAGTCTCCAAAAGCCCCTTTTCCCCCACACACTACTCACAGTGGCAGGCTGTCTTTGAATTACTGCATGTATCTGCATGTTTTAGGAGACAGAGATCCATAGGAGATTAATATCCTGGATCTAATATGGAAAGGTTATATAGTGGAAAGCTTTATTAACCTGCACTCTTTCTATCTTCCTTTACTTCTGTAGCTACCAGGCTTTTTTCGCCAGTTGCCTCACAAGTAAGTGCTTGTTTTATATCCCAGAGACATATGTCTCAATCAGTGTATGCGGCCTTTATCTATTTTTTTTTTCCTTTTTAAGGACCTCTGGGGCTCACTGAGAAAAGATAAGTCAGCCTTGGGAGTGATTCACTGTCACATTTCGATTTAAGTTGAGAAAAAAACATTAATGAAGTTACTGTTGTCTGTAATCCAGCTTCAATGGTAATTTCTGCTGCCTGTGAAACAGCTTAGACACAGAGACATGCAGTAAGTATAACAGATGCAGCAAAATTCAAAACAGGTATTTGTCTCTGTCCTGAACTGGTGTCAGAAAATGTCCATCTGTTGTCTTACTGCTCGCCAGCATCACAATGTAGTGCCATACATGGCACTAGGAGAGAGGAGTTTTGAATATTTTTTCTATGTTAGTCACACTCCTTGATTTTACTAACCCCTTTAAAAAAATCACCTTTAATCCAAGGTGGTCTGTCACGCCTTCTGTCTTTGCGTGCAATTTTTATTCCTCACCATCTTCCCAAATCTCTGGCTGGGTTTTCATTTTTTCAAATTCTGTAATCATTCTTGATCCTGCACCGTGAATCTGTTATTTCTTTGTAGTGTCAATTCTTGCGTTGAAAGTAAACACCAGAAATGGAGATATGGAGTCCCCTCATTTCTTTGTTCATTCCTTTATCTATGCTTTTTTTCTGACAAACTCCCAGTGATCCTATCCTTGCTCAACCTAAATAAGTAAAGCCATAACCTCTATTTGCAAAGGTTGATGTGAAACCACCTTAACACCAAACCAATACCAGGCTTTCTTGTTAAGGTGATCCCACTCTCTGCCCATCAACCTGCCTCTCTCTTTAGCGCTCTTTTTCTTTCTGGCAGGTAAAATGGACTGTGGCAGCATTACAATCATTGTACCATTATTATCATCACTCTGGCAAAGTAGCCTTGTCTTTCAGGACCAATGGGCTGTGCTCACTGACTACTTCTGCAACCTATGAGCTGCACAACTCCTTCCCTCTGTCTCTGGGCTGCTTCAATGCTAAGATGGGACCATAAAATAGATTCCATTCTACAACAAATAATACAGCCTCAGGCCACCATTTACTGCCTCCTCCATGCTATTATGCACAATGTGAATGCTTTAGCGAAGAACCGAAACGTAATTGTTTCACATACGGCGAATAAGTGTGAAATCAGTTCTAAATGAATTGTTTGTAACTAAGATGTTAACTCAGATGTCCACGATTAATTTTAGTAACTGAGGTACCTCTTTCTTGGCTCAAGAATCTTAAGTTGACAGAACCACAAATCCATTAATCTGAGACTGCTTTAAAAATAATATTAGAAATCCCCCATGTGAACATAAAGCAGTGCATGTGGCCACATAATTTCCCATTTTTAATTCAAATCTTGTTTTTTTTAGTTGAAGGACATAACTTCTTAATAAGTTATAACCAGCAATTCAAAAGTGGCCTAAACACAGGGTTGTCACCACAACCAGCAAAGTGACAGTACGACAAACCACATGAGGGAACATACAAGCAGAATTGAAAAAAAAAATGAGCGAGACCACAGTGTAAGGGTGAATGGAAATGCACAACTCCTTTTTGAGTGAGCCAGAAGCAAAGGAAAAGGCTTTTTCTGCAGCTGAATAGCCGCTGCTCTTCTATTCTGCCATGACACAATAGATAGCTTTTAGCAAGCTCCCTTTTTCTTTCAGCACTGCCCAGTAGTCATTTTGAAATTAAAAAAATAAATAAAAACCAAAACATTTTTATATTGTAGGCATAAAATAAGAAAATCAACCCATTGAGTCGAGATAATGGTACTTCTTTCAAAACATAATGCTTACAATGAGCAATTTGCCTTTCCTCAAGATGGTACTTTGCATTAAAAAATATCTAAATTTTGAGTCCTCACTTTGGTTTGACATGCACTCAATGTCCCTTCATGTCTTTCCAATTCTTTCCCTTGCAAACTCTCTTTTTGTACATCCATGACCTGAAACAAAAACGGACAAAAACCTTCAAACATTCCTATCTGTCATTGCATGAAACATTCTGCCCACTATTGTCTTCTGTTCCCTCTCTCATCTTTGCACACATGCTATTTCTTTCCTTTCATCGTCCACATTCAAAGACTCCTTTTTCTTGTGGGGCAGAAATGACAACCTAGTCCCCTGCACATTTTATATAAATAGGTCAGGGAAAAAAAAAAAAAGTTAGCCACCTGGGCTATCGTTTGTTCTTTGTCTTCTATCATTCAAAGGTAGGCTGAAGTGACACACAAAACGCAGCAATAATTCAGCACCATAAGCTGTGCGGAGATGATAAAGCAACTACCAAGGATCGAAAGGATTGAAGTGTTCTTCTGTTTCTGCGGTCTGTTCATTGATGCCACAGGAAGAGAATAAATCAAGAGAATAAATCAAAATCAGGACTCAGGGAGGGTTGTGTTCAATAACTAAATAAACATCTCAGTGGCAGAGAACCACAATGTGATTGTTTTAAAGTCATATAGTATCATTATTTGGGTTTTTTTGGGTTGGGTTTTTATGTGGCATCGGTATGGATTGGGTTTGATGTTCCATGTTTTTGTTGTCTTACAATGAAATTAGATGAAGCCTTAGCAAAAGTCCAATCTTAAAAAGATGAAATTAAAACCAACTTATCAATGACTTAAATAGTTTAAAATAAATTACCTCTTACCATTGTCTATATTTAGAATAATACCAATCGAATTTCAAAAGGTTACTTTATGGAAAAAACAAGTCCGTCGGGTTAGTCTTTAAAAGATGGATGCCATACTATTCTCACACCGGAGCTGTCCAGCACTATGAACAGCCTCAATCGACCTTATTTCATAAAAAAAGCTGAGAAAAAAAATTACTTTTAAATATTTTTTAAAGTAATTTGATATATACAAATAAATGTACCATCCGATGAAAATCTGATCTGACCAACATGAGAACAGAAGCTACTATCACAAATAGAAAAAAACTTTATACGCAAAGCAAGTTTGCTTATAGTAGGCTGTCAGAAATGACTTAATTTGAAAATAAATCAGTCCAATTCACATAAACTCAGAGTTAAACTTACAGGCAACAGAAGAAACCATTTTGATATAAGACATATTCTACATTAGGCATCATGTTTTTACTACCTGAAACCTTTGAACAGAACAGAACAGCATGTCTTTGTGGAGTTTCTTCACTTCCTTGGTAAGTGAAGATTAAAATCGTGTGACCTAGATTTACTTTAAATGCTTGCATAAGAATATTGACAATTTATCAACTATCAGTAAAAGCATTTGCTTTAGTACTTATTCATCTTGTTTGATCTCAGGTGCAGATCAGGGTGAGAGTAGGCTAACATAAGTGTCCATATATATACTATCACGGCTTAAATGAAGTACTCAAATTTCTTGAAACAGTGGAATTCACAGGGGATAGTCTAAGAAAGCTGAAATTTGTGGGAGTGCTTTTGGTGACATTATCCAAAAGCCATTTGCAAAATGAGCGGTGCAATGACCACACAGTGCTCAGGGTTCCTGTTCATGCACATTGGACTACACATGTTTTGTTGCCAGAGAAATCCAAGACCCCTCATAATATATTCTTCTTCTCTTATTCCTTTTTCCCTTTGGGAATGACCACAGGGAATCAACCCCCTCCATCTTTTTCACTACATCAGTAAAACTTATCTTTGGTCTTCCTCAGGCCTCCTGCCTAGCAGTTCCAACCTCAGTATTCTCCTACCAATGTATTCATTATACCTCACCTCCCAAAGAGAACTTCAGCATCTCCATCTCAACCTCTTCATCTCTGCCACCTCCAGCTATACTTTCCTTCTTTTCCTCAATCCCACTGATTCTAAACCATACAGCATCGCTGGTCTCACCGCTGTCTTGTAATACCTTTCCTTTCATTTTGGCTGATACTGTGTTATCACACATTACCCCTGGCACTTTTCCCCACCCATTCCGACCTGCTTCAATGCATTTCTTCGCCTTTTTCCACACTCTCCATTGCTCTGGACTGTGGACCCTAAGTACTTAAAATCTTCCACCGTCTTTATCTCCACACCCTGTAGCCTCACTATTTTCACATTCACACGAGTATTCTGCCTTGCTGCAGCTAACCTTCGTTCGTCTCATTCGTTTGCCTCTCTAGACTTTCCTCCAGCTGTTCCCTGCTCTCACAACAAATCACAATTTCATCTGCATACATCATGGTCCATGGAGGTTCCTGTCAAACCTTATCTGTCAGCCTGTCCATCACCACTGCAAACAAGACAGGGCTCAGAGCTGATTCCTGATGTAGTCCCACCTCCACCTTGAACTTCTCTCTCGCACCTACACTACACCTCACCACTGTCTGTCGTTTCACATACGTGTCCTGCAATAGTCTAACATACTTCTCTGCCACTCCGGACACCCTCACACAACACCTGAGTCCCTCACTTGTAGCCTATCATATGCTTTTTCTAGGTCTACCAGCATTCCAAAAGCAAATTCTGCATCTGTAGTACTATTTTTGGGCATGAAACCATAGTTTGCACTACTCTTTCCCATATCTTTATTGTATGAATCATCAACTTCATTTATCCATTGTTACCGCAATTCTCCACATCATCCTCGCTCTAAAAAAATGGGCACCATCCACATCTTCACATTCTTTGAGCATCTTGACACTACCTAACATAGTGTTGAATAATATGACCAGAAACTCAACTAATGCCTCTGCAAGACTCTTCCGTACCCCCACAGGTATATCTTGAGGACTAACTGACTTTCCACTCTTTCTCCACTTCATTGCCCTCCTCACTTCCCCCTTACTGATCTCTGCTACTTTGTGATTCACAATAATCATCCGTTGTTCATTTTTCTCATTCATCAAGTCTTCAAATGACTCTTTTCATCTTCCCATCACTCATCTGGCACCCGTCAATACCTTTCCCTCTCCCCAATTACTGAAACCAATGCAAGTCCTTGCCATCTCAATCTTTCTTTTTTGCCAACCTGTATAAATCACTCTCTACCGCCTAACTTTCCAACCTGTCAAACAAGTCATCATACATGATTTGTTTGGCCTTTGCTACCTCTACCTCCATCTTGCACTGCATCTCCCTGTACTCCTGTCTGCTCATTAAGCGCCTTCAGTGTCCTACTTCTTTTTTGTCAACTTCTTTCTCTGTATATGCTCCCGCACTTCATCATTCCGCCACCAAGTCTCAACATGTACTTTCCTTCCAGACGACATACCACGTACCGTCCTATTTGACTCCCTAATCACATTAGCTGTAGTTGTCCAATCATCTGGAAGATCTCCCTCAACTCCCAGAGCCTATCCTAACACCTATCTCCTTAAAACCACACAACACTCCTCTCTTTTCAGATTCCACCACAATGTCCTCTGCTTGGCTTTTGCCCACCTCTTCTTCTTTGTCACTTGATTCACCCTAAAAACTCCAAAATCCCTTTTTCTGCAAACCATTAACAACATCTTTGACAAGCATTCACATTAGACTCATGAGCACAGACTTATGGTTGCTTACAGGAAAGCAAAATTCAAGAATATTGAAATTTCTTGACGGAAAAAGGCAGGTTCTGTGCAGGTGGAGTTGTGTGACTTCACGGATGATTTGTGGTGACATTTGCAACTCAGTTCAAACAAACAAAAAAATGAATGAACACATTTTCAGGATCTTGGAACCAGCTGTTGAATTTTCCATTTTTGGCACCTGCTTCCTCTTGTTCACACGACAACAGTGAATAGCGTGATGCATCATCTGTATTTATCTTCACTGCAACACACTGTATAACCAATTGAACCAATAGAAAAACAATTGCATAGAAGAATTTGGTTTGTATTTTTTCTTTCATTTTTGTTCTTTTTATTTTTTCCTGCATCACTAGCTCTTTCCGCTCGAGCATGACAGAGCCACATCCTGCTGTTTCGCACATAGACTGATAGACTGTTTGTATCTGACATATATACAATAAAAGTATTACTCACTTTTACAAGCTATGTTTTTTCACCAAGTATTTTTTCCTTGAATGTTCTTCATTTATATGCAGAGTCTTTCTCTGGAGGATGGATGATGATTTCTGTTACATCTGAGTAGAAGTGACCAGACCTAGCCTTTTAGTTCACCTGATTCTGTTCTCTTCCAATTTTTGGGTTGCAGTCAGTTGTCTCACATGAAGGAGAATCTTTAACCCCCTCTGTGTTGAAAATAGCAATTATATTCCCCTCTCTTACATACAATACAATTACAAATATCACATTGACACAATTCATTGAAGATGAAGATGTGTATGTGAGTTTGTGTATGTAGAAATACACTCCTTATCTGTACCATTTTCCTGAGAAAAGGGTCACATAGGCAGTAGAGCAATATATAGAAATATACAGCCATTTAATCTCCTCATCTCCTCATCAACCTTGGCATATTTGCAAACTGTGAGGAAACCAGGGTACCAGGGACAAAAACATGTGAACTACACATTCTGCCACTGAATTTAAAACCTGGAGATTATTATGGCATTCATGAATTTTGAAGTTTCTGTATGTATATTCCTGAATGGTAATTGATATTATGTGCCAAATCATTGTTTTCAGAACGGTTTGCTAACACTGTCAGAAATTCAACGAGGCTTTGAAGATAGGATGCGTATACACACTTTAAACATTTTGAATCTATGCATTTTTTTTTACACTTGTCATTAATCATCGAAAGGAATTTCAGCTATGGCTATTTTAATCCACCGTTTTATGTGCATGCAATTCATACAGTTAACAAAAAAAAAACGGGCAGTTGGCAGCTATCAAGGTACTTATGATAGCTATTCCGGTACATTTCTTTTGACAAATCAAAGTGTCATCATTTTCATCATTTAAAACAATTAATGAATAAAAAAAAAATAAAGAAAAATTGTCAGAGTGTTGTCTGAAAGCTATTCAAGCTAAAACAAAATTGTAACAGTATGGTAGTCCAGTGAATTAATTTTAGTTTTTATACAAATGTTGTTAGGGCTACACTGGAACATTATTTAAAGACTTAAGTTACCCTTGTTTAATTGATGCAATGCAATGCTTTGCACTTAAAATAAGCAATGTCTCTAACAATAGATTTCTTATTATTTTTAAAGAAATGGTCATGTAAGCTGAATATGAACTAAAATGGATAATTATGGCTCAAAGTAGCTTTGATATTAATTACAATATGTATGACTGCGCTTGTGTAAGCTATAGCATAGATTATTTTTTTCTCAATCTGAACATTGTTTTTTTTATACTTTGATGTATTGAACCCTTTTATTGGTCTTGAAAAAAATTCTATGTATAATTACAAAAGGATGAATACATGGTAAGATGAACTTTTGTCTGACATGCAGGACACTAATGGATACTAAACAGAATTGATACACATTTTTTTAAATAGCATGAAAAGATTCGAATGCTTTTCCATAATTACTAGATTCTTTGCAATAACCTTAATTGCTTATGTAAACAGTTCACTTCCTCTGACTGAGATTGGACAGTATGTGCGTGCACATGTGCGTGCACGTGTGTGTGTGTGTGTGTGTGTGTGTGTGTGTGTGTGTATGCTTGTGTTTGAGTTGAGACAGGAGTGAAGCGACGTCCGTTTTTTTTATTTCTACCAGCGAGATATATGATTGAATTTATATGTGGAAATTAGCCAAGGATGACAACTAATTGCCTGATTAAATGTACTTCAGGTTGATAGATTTGCAATCAGCCCATGCACATAAAGTAGTCATTAAGAACCATTACAGAATTAAATTGAACATTAAAAAATAGCTACAGGGAACTGTGCGGATGCTTTTTAAAGCCTCAGTACAAAACCTTTCTTCCTCACATCTGTTGCTACTTCCATCCATCCATCCATCCATCCATCCATCCATCCATCCATCCATCCATCCATCTTCTGCTGCTTATCCTGCACTCAGGGTCGCAGGGGATGCTGGAAGCTATCCCAGCTGTCATCAGGTAAGAAGCTGGGTACACCCGCCTCGTATATAGACAAACAACCATTCTCTCACTCACTCATTTGCAGCACTTTTCCCAATTTTTTGGGGAGGAAACTGGAGAACACAGAGGAAACCCACTCAGACACAGGGAGAACATGCGGTGTGAAATTGAATTTGCACTTAAGGGCAGTCACACAAATTCTGTAATACCTTCAACAACCCCTGATTTATAACATTGATCAGTATACTATTGCCTAATCAAATGAATCATTAGGAATATCCCATTGCGCATTTAACTCAGAACTGTGTACATAGGCTCACTTAGTCATCAAGATACTATGAGAATTGTTAGTTACATAGGAATTTTATATGTAAGTCAATGGTCACGCAACAAAAGTCTCCCTCCTCCTGGGAAGCGTAGGGAAACTCATTGCACACATTTCCCTATATAATACACACAAACCAAAGCACAGACAAGAGCACACACCAGTGAACAAAAGAATATATTTGTATCTTTCCCCCTGCTGAGGAAGAATAGAAAGATACCAAGATTTTTCAATCTAGCTGGAGAAAAAGGGAGGAGGCACTCATTTGCCTTTTCTCGCCTGATCTGCTGGTGAGTGCCTTTGTTGCCCCCACACCTCCTGCGGCAGTTTCACCCAATCATAAAACCAATACCTCTTTGCTCTTTCTCACCCTCTGAGAGATAAAATGACAGTCTTTGCTCAGATGATACACTGTAGATCAGAGACATTTAAAATTCTTTAGAGTGTGGCACTTTCTTCCAGCGAAGGAGACTAAATAAATTAAAAATTTCTTAGTTCAACCAAAGTAAAGAGATATTTAAATTCCACAGTATGGTAAACACAGGAAAACTGGATAAAATGAAGTACATCCTTTTTCTGAAAGTGTAAATGCTAGTATATACAATGATAGGACTATTATTTACAAAAATAAATAAGACTCAAATTTAAGTAATTAATTACAGTGTAAGTATGTAAATACATGTTAAACAGGCTGCCGTGAAAATAATACTACTACATAGGAGGGAGATTTCTGCGTTTCTGCATTTCTAAAGGGGAGGGTCCCCTTGTCTGCGTGGGATTTGCATGTTGTATGCATGGGTTTCCTCTGGGACCTCCAGTTTCCTCCCACATTCCAAAAACATGCAGCAGGTTAATTGGAAAAAGTTGGGAAAATTTCTCCGAATGAGGCAGTGAATGTTGCCCGTCTGTGTGTTTCTGTGTGTGTGTGTGTTTCAAATCCACACAGCTTTGAGAGTTAGCGCATGATAGAGGATTTAGGCTCTCTTTGGAGACGGTTGAGGTTTTGATGACACCCTTGGCTGCTTCAATCTACTTGGACCCAGAGTTTTCACCTATGAGTTACACTTTGCACATATTTTAACTCCAATGTTATCTACAGTGGATTAAATGGCTGATTTTTAACTTTCTATTTTGTTTCTGTTACCACAAATTTTTATTTCTGAAGTGAGGAGCATGTTATGTGACACAGCAGTTAACAGGTGACACACAAAGTGTATACAACAGGATTCTTCTCCTACATTTATTAAATGTAATTTATCAGATATTGTAAATATTTTGTACATTATGATTTTACTAAACTCACTGTTGTTTTTAGGCCCGGAATGTAAAAAGAAATTAAATTAAATTTTTAAAGTTAAAAATAATGACATCTTTTTTGTTTGGTTAGCATTTAGCAAAAAAATGTTTCTCTTCTTTTTTACTCTTGTCTATGGTTGGATGGATGGCCTTGGACTAGGATGGGCTTTTTGAATAAAATAGGAATCCAGTGAATATGAAAAAATGCAGCATATGTTATTAAATTACTAGTACATGATCCACCCATCGACAATCACATTTCAATCCGATGCAGATGGTGACTGAATCTTATTTTTATCCAAATCTGATGAAACAGATAAAGGGTTGAATAAATCAGTTTGGCGCTTTTTGAGAGGACACAGTATAATGAGTTTGAAACGCTGTTGACAAACTTGAAATACACACACATATGTCTGCCAGATGGTTGAATACATCCTTCAATGACACTGTTTTAATAGAAAATGGTGATCTGTAAAAGCCATAAATAATATTCTGTAAACCTAATGGTGTAGAATATGTAATTTGTTGCTGGAGACCTAGAGAGAGCTGTCTCTGTATCACACATTGCAGGTTCAGTAGCACTACTCCATGGATGGCATTCACTGGGTCAACAATACAATTGCTACATGAAACAACAAAATTGCTGGGTCTGATTTCCCCAAGTGTATATATTCATACTTTCGTTGAAATACCACGAAAAGATGCAAAATCTACAAGATAAAGAGAAAATTTAATGTTATAAACTCAGCTGAAAGCCCTTGTTAGCGTGCACAAACACACAACCCCTCCTACACACACACACATTATTGACCTATAATCACCAAAGCAATTATTTCGCACTCAAGTTGAGTTAACATTGATGCTAGATTTTTAAACATTTCCAAGTTGAACCTCTGACATATGATGTTCAGAACAATGAATAATGTCATTTGTGTTCCCTAAAATCAATAAAATTCAATGGGTGGCTGCTGACCAACATAAGTGACCGTATTGGTGTATTGGAGAAAAGGAGTATGATACGTCACAAGTCTTAGCTTGTAGCTGGTCATAAGGCAGTGTTATATGCAGACAGACAGGGTTTGTTTGACATTCTTGTAGAAATCGTCTAGTCAAAGAAGCCATCTTTGTCAAAACAGAAAAACCATCACAACCTTTTACAAACGTATAATACCGTTCTGGGATCAAAACCAAGACGGATAAGCACACACGGATCAGACAACCTGGAAGGATTCGCCACCAGAACCGGCCCCTGTTAACCTCCTTCCTTCAGTCCATGTGATCTAACAGGTTTCGCTCCTTTGTCTGACTTTACCTTTGACACTCCATCCATCAATCATCTGCCACTTATCCTGCACTCAGGGTCAGGGCCAATTCCAGCTGTCACGGGGCGAGAGGTACTGGACTGGTTACCAGTCAATCGCAGGGCCTCATACAAAGACAGACAACATTCACTCACTCATTCAGGGGAATTTTCTCACTTTCTTTCCAATTTACCTGCTGCATGTTTCCTTCCTCCCACAGCCATCCATGTGTGGAGGAAAAGCGCTAACCGCTGCACCACTGTGCCGCCCCCTTTAACATTCCAATCCAAGTAATCCCAAAAAAGTTGCTCCTTTGTCCCCAATGAACGACACCCCAATTAGCATAATAAGCCCTCTTCTATTCACATAAAAATACACCATAACCCAGACCACCCAAAACCACCGGTGCTTAATTTGGGAAACTCCCTACAAGTCATTAGAACTGAAGAAGCCCCTTCAAGTGAAGATATTCAAGGCCAGTTGCCACGACAGAATATTTCGAGAAGAATCCATTGTCTGTATTGTGCGAGACAGACAGCCAGGGATACTTGGCAAAATAGTTATTCGAGCAGAATACATAATTTCACGGCGGGCGCGAGTCACATGCAGCGCGCAGAGGCGCTTTCAAGATGAAGTTCAGTGAATTAACATTAGCACCCAACATATGGTTCGCTTTTCGGCAGTCATTTGTTTTCATGTTTCATAAAGTAGATTAATCATTCATTCCAAAATCATTTCCCATCCCTGCTTAACAAATTCTCATCAGCTAAGAAGTAGCTCCCGCTGTTGCTGAGTGGATGGACATTGGTCTCTGCTTAAGGTAATTATAATGTTTATAGATTCATTTCTGTCTAGGCTTTCAGTTATTGAAACCATTTTCTTCAATCTGCAGTTTATGGTCACTGAGCATGTGGATTGTCAATATGCATCTATTTTTGGAGTTGGCATACACAAGCATGCATGCATCCATTCACACATGCACATATAAACACAGGCACACTGCTTTCCCACACAATAAGCATAGGTAGGTCAGGTCTCTCGGTTTGCGCAATCCCATTACCATTTGTGTTGATGTTCGCAGATGGATTTACACACACTAACCATTCATCATCTGCCACACCAAAACCTGCCTTTGCCCCTTTTATACCAATGAGAAATGGGTTGTAAAGCATTTTTCCCCTGAGAAAATAAAACTGGTGTACAGTTCTAGAAAAAAAAATCATCAAATGGTATCCGAAGACATTTATTCTATCTTGTATTTTGGAGAGGACTGAGGAGCCAAGGGGAAATTTGAAATCATAGAAGACTGAGTGTGCCCAATGTCCCAAACTGACCTCAAGCACACAAGAAACTCAGTGATACCGAACACTGCTAACGTAGGAGTGCCGTTAGAGCTTCATTCATTATCAAGGGAGCATCAAATTAGAAGGCAACTTGTGATGGAAAATTAGGTCCTTAATTCTTTTCAGGTTAAACAGAAACCGAGTTCCATTTGAGAAACACCTAACAATGTGCAAAGGTGCAAAGACAAATCCCTCTTACTCTCTCTGTCTCTCTTTCTCTCTTGCTCTTTCCCATTTTTAATCTTGCTAAAGACAATTACTAAACAGTTTAAATTAAATTGATGTCTTTCAAATATGAATTCAATTGAGAGGGTGCCAGTAAAAATAATGAAGCCAACAAAGTTAGAGACGCCGATGCAATGAGCTCATTCATGAGGAAGTGCGGCTGAAAGTGAGACTTGCATTATCTCCACAGAGCAAGCTATGGAATTAAAACTTATTTGTACTTGCAAGACTTCTGCTGCTGTTGTATTATGCCTTAGCGAATTGAAACTTTCAGATTTTCAGTCTGAATTTTAAAACTTAAGGTAGACTAAACCTTGCAGCTGAATTTCAACACATTCAATCAGAAGTAGTGCACCGCCATGTTGAAAAGCAAACCTCTGGGAAATGCATAATGATTTAATGAAACGCAGTGTGCTGGCTAGGAAGTGGAACAGCTGTTCTATAATACAGACGACGGCATCAGTTTGAGTGGGAGAGTTGATTGCTACAATCACAGTCTTTCCATTTTTTTTTTGTTTTGACTCAGTGCAGGTGACAGGTGTGTACTCGGCTGGAACTGCTCTACCAGAGCTAAGCGTCAATAGAGGTGAAGACTTAATCTGAGGAATATGCATGACATGAATTAAATCATTTTTAACATTCCTTTTAACCTCATCCCTTTTATATATACATTTATTTTTCTGCAAACATAATTTCTTTACAGGTACAATAAAACCTTATTTGAAAATGTTGCAGTGGTGGGGTGATTAAGGGGACAATGTGCTAAAAAGTTTAAGTAGCATAATCTCAAAAAGATACTGGAACTTTTTTTATTAATTTTCTCTATTAATCTCTATTAATTCATCCTGTGGTGAGGAATATGAAAATAGCATTGTCATACAGGATAGCTAACATTTGGGAGCAAATAAAATCTGTGATATATAGATGTGTCTATATCAAAATATACATATATTATTTTGGATGAAAATTAGTTGATCAAAGGCCAATATCTTTTTTCTATGCTATGTATATAGATGCATTGTTGCACCAAATATGCATTAATCTCAGTTGATCAAAACTAGGAAAATAATTCATGTATTTGTCTTGCCTTGAAACAGTGCTGAATACATTCATGATTAAAATTAACTTGCCCTTTATTAATCCCTTGTGGGGAGTTCATTCAATGCAATTAACCCATCATGGATGAACCATGAGCTACTGTCCAACGGCATCTGTTACTGGTTCAGCTTCTTGCTTAACAATACTTTGACACATTAGGAATCGAACCAGGAATATTCGGTTCCAAAAACGATCGGTGTACCTCCTGCGCCATGGCGGATTATGCATGTATAGCCATGATCGCATTCATGATGGCACATGGATGCTTTCTGAAAACGAATTCATTTTCACTCGAGGTGCTACAGCTTCTGAATGCTCTATTTGATCCATAAATCCTAAATTGCATTACCAGTGTCTACTTGTCTTTTATATGTTTTACTAATGAAAAACAGCCAGCATCAGACCACCAGGCAAGCTGTTGGGGATGTAACATCACAAGCCTAGCAAATGTCTGCTTAAGGTTTGTTTAGTATTTGAAACTCTCTCGCACATACCAACACAAACACACACACACACACACAAAACAAACATACATATCTTATATGTATATACATTTTAACCACTATCAGTGCCAAAGAGAAGGAGAGAGAAGTGTCCAAGGCCAGCCTAGAGATGTAGTTTGTCCAACATGTCCTGGGTCTTCCTTGTGGCTTCATCCCAGATGGACATGCCAGAATACACTCCCCGGGAGGCGTCCAGGAGGTATGCTGACCAGATGCCCAAGCCACCTCATCTGACTCCTCTCTATTCAGAGGAGCAGTGACTTTACTCTGACATCCTCCTGGTCGGCCAAACTCCCTCTTCTCCCTCAGCTCCCTCTTCACCACGACAGAGTTGGCATCATTGCAGACCCTGCACCGATCCGCCTGTTGATTTCCCACTCCTTCTCTCTCTTGTGAACAAGACCCTGAGATACTTGAACTCCTCCACTTGGGGGAGGACCTCTTCTCCGACCCAGAGTGGGCACTCCACCTGTTTCTGGTTGTGCACCATGGTCTCAGATTTGGAGGTGCCCATCCTCATCCACCTCTGCCGCTTCACATTCTGGAGATCAGAGCTGGAGATCATGCAGCAGGAAATTCTGTCCATAAAAGTTATTTGTGAACAGAAACTGTTCACAAAGGACAGCCTTGGTGGAGTCCAGCTCTCACCGGAAACCACTCCAACTTACAACCAGCAATGCAGACCAAGCTCAAACTCCGGTCATACAGGGACCGAACAGCCCATATAACGGGGTTCAGTACCGCATATTCCCGGAGCACCCCACAAAGGATTCCCTGCGGGATACAGTTAAATGCCTTCTCCAGATCCACAAAACAAATGTAGACTGGTTAGGCAAACTCCCATGACCCATGAGGACCCTGGTGAGGGTATAGAGGTGGTCCACTGTTCCCCAAACAAGACAAAAATCAAACTGCTCCTCCTGGATCAGAGGTTCAACAACCTGGCCAACCCTCTTCTCAAACATTGATGACTAGACCTTACCAGTGAGGTTGAGGAGCGTGATCCCCCTATACTTGGAGCACACCCTCCGATCCCCTTCTTTAAAAAAGGGGGAGCACCAGCCCGGTCTGCCAGTCCAGCGGCACTGTCCCCAACATCCATGCAATGCAGCAGAGGCGAGTCAGCCAGGAAAGTCCTACAACATCAAGACCCTTGAGGAACCCAGGGCAGACCTCATCCACTCCTGGGGCCCAGCTTCTGAAGAGCTTTTAGACTGCCTCAGCAACTTCAGCCCCGCAAGTAGGTGTGTCCGCTCCAGAGTCCCCTCTGCTTTATTTCCTCTTTGGAAGCTGTTTTGACAGGATTGGGGAGGTCTCAGAAGTATTCCTACCATCCATAAACAAAGTCTTGAGTTGAGGTCAGCAGCGTCCCACTTCCACCGTACAGTGTAGACAGAGCAGTGCTTTCCCCTCCTGAGCTGCCGGATGGTGGACCAGAATCTCCTTAAAGCCCACTGGAAGTTGTTCTCCATGGTTTCCCTGAACTCCTTCCACACCTGAGATTTTTGCCTCAGCGACCACCGAAGCCATATGTCACTTGGCTTGTCGGTACCTGTCAGCTGCCTCTGGAGCCCCACAGGCCAAAAAGACCTGATAAGACTCCTTCTTCAGTTTGATGATATCGCTCACCACTGGGGTCCACCAGTGGGTTCGAGGGTTTCCACCCTGTTGGGCGCCGACCGCCTTATGGACGCAGCTCCAATCTGCCTCTTCGACAATGGAAACACACAATATGGCCCATTCAATCTCCCTTGCCTCCCTCGGGACATGGTTGAAGTTCTGCCAGAGGTGGCAGATATAATATCACACACACACACACACACACACACACACACACACACACACATATACATATATACAAGGATGAACCCACACACCAAATCTCTTTCTCTCTCTCTCTCTCTTGCTCTGTCTCGATCACTCTCACACAAACACACACACACTTTGTGTGAGTGTCTCTGTGTTTAAAGAATTTGGTGGTGACAAAATATGTCTTTCACAAATAATGAATAGTAAAGGGATAAGAATAAGAATTACAGTCATTGCTCTAGTGGAGGTCTAATAGTAATCTTTTGTGAGAAAGGAATATCAAAATTATCATACACAAAATGTTTTATTAGTGGTTTAAATGAAAGGGGAGGTTTAGGGTATTGCAAAGAATGACTTGGAAGTAAAAAAAAAAGCCAAAATAAATAATACAAGACTTACATGAAGTACTTTTAAAAACATGTAAATCAAACATTGATTGGCAAGAACTTCAAATGATTACATTTCTATTTTGAGATTTACAAATCATTAAATGTTTATTTTGTCACTTGTGATTTAGCAGTGATAGTTAGTTGATGAGCCATTGGTCCACTGCCTCCAATATATTCCTTAATTTGACCAAAAAAGAAAAAGAAATACTCACAAGAAACAGAACGGAAGTAGCACACAGAACATGTCCATGTAATTCTAAGTTTAACTCAAGGAGTCAAATGGTTGTTACGCCCAAACACAGTGCAAACGTCAGTTTAGGCAGTCGATCAAAATGGATTTCTTATCAGATCCATGGCTTGTCAGTTAAGAAATCGCTTTCAGAGTGAATTTGGGTGCCTTGATATAGTTTTCTTTCTATCACTTCAATTATTCAAGCAAAACCAGTGAATCAATTTTGCATGATTCAGTGATTCCAGGGAAAGTTCTCATTCCTCAAAACAGTAGCTGTTTAAATACAAATCCACATGTTTAACAAGCAAACTACTGAAGCCCTATATAAGAAATGGTAATAACAGTATTGAATTATAGGAATGTTTCTGGATTCGTATCCCAAGGGGTCACTTGGCGTATTTTAGTTAAGTGGATTTATTTGTCAAACACACACACACACACACACACACACACACACACACACACACGTACATGAGCATGCACACAATCTTATTTCCTACACTAATCTATCCATCCATCTATATGTATATACATGGGAAATACAATTGATATTAGAACTTTTTGCATTTTGTAAGTCTAAGTGCACAAGGGACTCCAACAATTAGAAAATACAGCCATTAGCTGCATCACTAATTTGACAAAAAAGAAAAAGAAACATGCACCCAGGAAACAGAAAGACTAGCACACAATGAAGAAGATATCCGTGTCAGTCTCAGTTGAGTAGTTTATGTATAGAAGCAAGTCCAACGCCACAGCAGACTGGAGACAGTCAACAGATGTCTCATATGAATCTCTGCAGGGTGAATGTCAGAATTTTACACCCATCCTTGTTCTTTGGCTACATGGCTCCGTCCCTGCATAAATGTATAATCTAACATTGTTGTCTATATGTAATCTCACTCCTTTGCCTTTCACTTCTCATGCATATATTCTGCGTTTCAAGAGAGCACATCCTAACCCTAACCCTAACACACAGTAGCTGTTGACTTTGTAACAAAAAAATTGGAAAAGACTTAGTGTTCTAAACCTTTGCGCACTGTTTCAAGAACATGAGGACATCCCATGGCATTTCGATTACACATCATCATCGCAACTATGTGTGTTGACAAGAAAAGTTACTGTAGAATACAGAATAGCAAAAGGTCATGTATGGCATTATTACATTACATTACATTACATTACATTGCATTTGGCAGACGCTTTTATCCAAAGCGACTTACAATAGAGGACATAGGGACTGCAAATACACTTGCAAATACACATTATATATATATATATATATGGTCCAGATCACCGCAGTCAATTCCACTCAAACCAATAAAAGGTAGTAATTGGTTCAGATTAATAAATTACTGCTTTCAGCCTGAATAACTCTATCTAAAAAAGAAGAAAAACCTCGGATGATGATTGAAAAATAAGTGTAATGGCAAAAAAAAGTCCCTTCAAAAATTACTAAATGTTTCCATTCATAAGTCCTTTGGTTCTATTTTGCGTATATAAAGTGGATGGTCCAAATTGCAGGGAGGAATGGATTTAACTCAATTCAAGCCATGGCCGAATCAACCAGTTCTATTTTGGGGATGCTGCAAATAATTTTAGGGATGGACACATTAGTAAGATCCTATAGCGGACTGCCATAGAGGCAGGTATGTCAGCAATACAGGTGGTGTTTTTGCTAAGAGTATGAATTGAGCATTAAAGAGACGATTGGCTCTGTTGTTGTATTTGGAGGAAACAAAAAACACACTAAAACCAAGTCAATATTGAAAAAAAAATCCACTTGTTAGCCTCAAATATATATTATAAAAAAAAATAGAAAAAAAGAAAAAACAAAAAGTATACTAGTTAAAACATATCTAGGGACATTTTCTTCTTTTATGTTACCAGAAGGAAGTGTATTAAAAATGGTTTCAACCATCATCATCATCATCATGGCATAACCAGAACTTATGTCAGATCAACGTGTTATGTGTAAATGAAATGCGTCTGTGAATATTTTCTTTGCTTATGATGTTTTGACAAGCTTTGAGTCATCCTTCAAATATCTTTGTGCCTCCATTTCAAGTGAATTCAGATCTTTGTTTTAACTGTAGTGTTTTTAATGCATGTGGGACCCACAGTGCACTTTGCAGTGGTGGGATTCCAAAAACAGGCTTTTTAGATAGATTATGATTTAAGATTAAATTTGTATTTAATTCATGTAATTTACCCCAATTCAACAAATGTTACTAGCACTAAGTAAAATTAGTGCTAATGACAAGAGGCAGAGAATTTACATGTATCATAAGTGACAATAGACCACCAGTGTTGGTGTGTAATTGTGCCCATAGAGAATAGTTATATCACGACGATCTTAAATGACATTCTCTCTACTGTTCATTGAACTACTCCCAGACCGCCGTGCAATATGATTCAATTGCTTGCAACATTTGCGGAATGCTTGTCTTAAATATGTGTGTAGAATTTCAATGACTTCAGTAATTTAACAATTATGTATACTGGAAAAACTGAAGTATAACTGAAATCCAGTATGTACTAAAATGAAAGATGGAAAATGCCCATAATCATCAATGTAAATAATAAGTGTAATTTCGTTATTATTATTATTATTATTATTATTATTATTATTATTATTATTATTATTATTATTATCATTATTATTATTATTATTATCATTATCATTATTATTATTATTGTTATTATCATTATTATTATTATTGTTATTGTTATTGTTATTGTTATTGTCATTATCATTATCATTATTATTATTGTAATTGTCATTACATACCAACAAAAAGCTAAAATCATATACTTCCAATTTGGCAGATTTTTTGTCCTTCAGAGGTAAAACACACTAAAAAACTTTGTTTGGTCAATTATCGGTATGTATGCTGACTGCACACCAGTAAAGTGGCATAATCCATAAAAGAATAGTACAGAATTCCAAAAGACGTGACAAAATGAAAAACATGAAATTAGCATGTATTTATTCATTCCATTATTTAATCATCTTTGAAGTTCCATGGATGGATACTGCTCGGGTCACACAGATCAGCTCCCTATCATATCCATCATCCACACATTCATATATTCATATATTCATATATTCGTATATTCATGTATTATTGTATTTTAAGAAAGAATTTTTAGAGTATGAGTTTACAGCACATTCATCCATTGTCTTGCAACAAACGGAGACCAAAGGCCCTGGTGGATCTGCAAAGCAGTGAATTATCCTATCAGTGGGGAACACAATTTCTGGATGAGGTCACAAGTAATGGAAAGTCATTTATACCGGGGGCAGTTTTCCATGCACTGCAGGATTGCAATACCATCAGCTCAACTCGGACCAATGAAATGCCTGTTGCCCAAATCAATACTGTAACCTAGACTTAAGTACGGCTGCTAAAGTTAGGGGTTAAAAGGGCTAATGCCCAATACAGCAAGGAGACTTTAGAATACAGAAAAAGTCAGTTGGCTGCAGCTTCAGGATGGGTGGCTGGAGATTTATTTGAAAAATGTAAAGCAATGTAAAGTTTAATACTAGTCCTTGGATTCATTAATACACAGGACAAGGTGTTACTGTCTCTTGTGCCAAGATCCTAGGTGAAACACATCTAGAAGCCCATTTCTGGCTGCATAGAAGCTCTACAGCAAACAACAAGCAAGGTACCAGCAGGTTAACACCAGACCAAACAGACAACACTTACATACCATTGGGTTATTCAAGTGGGTATTTCCTTTATCGGTATTTCATCGAGTTAGGCACCAGACACCTCAAGAAAGCGTGACAGTGAAATCAAGTGTCCTGGAAACACCCAGTTCCATGCTACATAGCTGATCAACAACCAAACAGTCTTTCCTTAGCTACCTCCCCAGCTGCTTCTTCCTTAGCTACAACAAATATTGATATTTCTGTATTAAATATGTACACAAAATAAAGTGAACATGAGACTTTTTGTGACCTCACGAACCAAAAAATAGTGAAAAATTATACAAGTGGTTTGTTTTTATCAATATTGATTTGATTTGCTCTTGGAATAGAGATCCATGCTTGCAGCTGAGACAGACTTGGAACCAGTGGAACAAGATTGGAAAGGGGTTCCACATTAGCTCAATGTCTATCCCTTAGGGTTCACTTGAACTCTAGCAAAGAGAGCTTGCATGTTCTATGAAATATGGCTCAGTCCTGTCTGCCTTGTTACCAAGTAACTAGTATCTAGATGGAAAACAATAATGTTACAATAGACAGGAGACATTCTGACGAAAAAAAGAAAAAAATTCAAAGGCACCTGATTACATTGTTCTCACTGTAAAATGGAGAGGGATGGGAGGAAGATGAATATGCCTTCAAATCCAAAATTCTGTTTTGATTGATCAACATAGTATGAACAAATTATTATGGTGAGATAGGCCAGACTTGTCAAGACTACACTAAACTGCAACTGACTACAAGTAGCATGTTAAACCATGGGAAAAAAAATAGATAATGATTCTTGGTGTCATTAAATTAGGTGAAAACAAACCCTGAGATGTATGTCAAGCTACAAGCATGACAACAAATTTGATATAAGGGCCATTGATGATAGGACAAAATGATAATGCATGTGTGACGTTGTGATTGGCATAATGTGGGGCATTTCAAGAACAATGCTGAAGGATTACCAGTATTTAAATTGTTGCTATATCACCTGTAGTATAAGCTGTCACAGCAGGGAGAAAAATGATCAAGACCCCAAGGATTTTAAGCAGTCCCAAAGTCACATAAGATTATTAGGCTTAACTTTGTTTATTCAGATTCTTCTTGCAGTGTAACCTATGTAAAAATGCACAGCTTATCTCTTTCAAACAGTAAGAAATATTTAGAGTTTGATTTGGTGATTCATCTGAGCTGTTTTTCTTAGATCACAAATGATGATATCAGTAGTGGCTGACAATAACATTATACTAGGTGGTGTTTGTGACAGTATTTACATGACTTCTGTCAAATTTAAAGACCTTTATGTGAGGTTAAAATATTACACACATCACTGTTACTATCTTGTCTCATTTGTTATATAGATATGTATTTTAAGGGGGGGCTATTACTTTTTCTTTGTTTCATGTTTTGCCTGCTTTGAATTACAGATCGTCTTTTACATTGTTACAAACAGTTCCCTTGCCATATGAAATGAATTAAAGCATCCTTTAAGTAAAACTTATGAATTATGAAATTATGAAAGTTATGAAGTTTGATTAGATGTTGAGAGCGGTTAAGCAACTGATTACTTTTTCATGGACTCAGGTTTTTATGTCAGTCATGAGGTGTAACTATCAAACCCAAACCACATAGAGAACAATTAAACTCTTCAGTAAACTTCTGACATGGTTCAATTCCAAGGGAATCATGGAAATAACTGTGATTCCGAATTAATAACCATTCAGGGGTTTGATTAGGTTTTTTTTTTTCAATATAGCTAAAGTTTCCCTGACGGAGTAGGAACATTTCTTTTATATATTTATATATATATATATATATATATGTGTGTGTGTGTGTGTGTGTGTGTGTGTGTGTGTGTATATAGTGCTGAATAGAACAACTAACTAAATGAATAAGTATAACTGAGAAAAGCGAAAATAAAACAATCCCTAAAGGGTGACGTGATTTGATTATGTATAGCTTTTGACCTTAGTTGACAAATATTAGGCCACTTTTTTCGCACTCTGAAATAAGTAACCGTACTTTACTTTGTAGGAGTCTCCCACTGTGCAATTGCTCGTCTTCCCTCTGTGTAGTGCTGCTTTATACTTATCTTTCATATATTAAGCAATAATATGAAGGTACATGGTTAAACTGCAATTGCCACCTTTGGCTGTTTTTAAAGCCCTGCTGAGGTTTATTGGCACAATTATCATTATTTATATTGCATCAACTTAAAGATTAAAGTGCAAGGAGAGGCTAGTGCCTAATTGCATATTAACTTCAAAATAGCTATAACAATTATTCCTAAGTACTGAACAGAAGTAAAAAAACCCTTTTCTTCATTATGTGAGCTGTTGAAATCATTACTGCTGTTGAGTATCCTCTATATCAATTCAGAATCACATATTCAACTGTTAAGCGAACAAATTAAAATCTTTCCATTGCCAGCAGTTATTTGGTTGCTACGATGAAACAGCTGAAAGCTAAAGAGCTCAATTGTTCTATTGTTATTTAGTGGAAGCTTACTGGACTGAATAGGGTGAATACTGAATGTCGTAGCAAGATACTTCAATCAGCAAGAAATAGGACTGCAAATGAATGATAAAGTTTCAGGTGATGTGAATGAACAATTCCAATTTGATATTGAGTTAACACTGACTTGAATGTAATGCTTTAGAAAAGCTGGGTAAAAAGGGAGCTCTTTATCAGAAACACTGTTTCCTTCTGAACCAAAAAACGATTACATAAAATATAAATACAAATGTTAAGTGTCAATGGGACTGATACATTTTTCCAATATGTTCTAATAGTTCTTTTGAAATTTTTCTTCAATATAATGGCATTTTTAATATGGCGCAGCAGCATATTACATGAAAAATACCATTAGAAGCATACAATTCTGAACCTCAATCACAGCTCTTGTCCATTTAAGAGACCTGCTAACCAAAGTACTTTAACAGAAGGAATATACAGTATGTATACAACAGCCAGTTTAATAGATTGATACAGATTTTATGGTATGTCATGATCATTTGTAATCAATGTGTTCATCTGTTTATATGTGGCCATAGAAGTGATTGGTGGGGATGTTCATCTACCTTGCGTAAAGTATGTACCGACAAGAGAAGTGGGTCAGTTAAGGGAAGACTCTAAGTAGTCATTTTTTTGAATTCCTTTTTCGATTTCTCACTCTGAGCTACATATCCTTCAAAACCACCGCTAACAAGTTCCCATTCTTCACTGACCCTGTATTTGAGTGTTGAGTGTTGGAGTGTAGTTGACCTCATGTTAACTGTGACCTCAAGCAACTCGTGTCCCATAAGGATATGGGATCCATCACTTGATTTTTCCCCCCTTAACCATGCAATTTACTAACTCTGCTACTTTGTGGTCTACAATAGTCACCTCTTCTACCCTCTTCTATCCTCTTCTCTCTTTCATTTTCCTCATTCAGCAGCTCTTCAAAGTACTCCTTCCATCTTCCCATCACTCTTCTAGCATCTGTCAATAAATTTCCCTCTCTGTTCTTAATCACCCGGACCTGATGTACATCCTTTCCATCTCTATCTCTGTGTTTTGCCAACCTGTATAAATCATACTCTCCAAATGGAGTAGGAGTTTTCTTGAAGGAAGAGTTTGTGAGGAATTTTCTAGAGGTGTAAATAACATCAGATATACTTATGAGGCTAAAATTGGAAATTGAAGGTGTGATGCTCAATGTTGTTAGTGTTTATGCTACACAGGTGGGATGTGAGTAAGAGGAGAAGAAGTTCTGGAATGAGTTAGATGAACTAATGCAGAAAATCACCAGAGATGAGGGAATGGTAATAGAGGTGATGAAGAAGTGATGGATAGATTTGATATCCAGGACAAGAAAGCAGAGGGACAGATGGTGGTAGACTTTGCAAAAATGGATGGAAACGGCTGTATTGAAAAGACAGGAACATAGGGTAAGCCTATTCACCCTATTCAGGTCAATTAGCTTCCACTAAATAACAATAAAAAAATTGAGCTCATTTGCTTTTCAGCTAAAGTAAAGTGAAGTGAGGAAGGCACTGAAGAGGATTAAGATTGGAAAAGCAGTTGATCCTGATGATTTACCTGTCCCTGTCTTGGTATGCAAGTCTCTAGACAAGGAATGGAGATGTGTGATGGTGCCCATTTTTAAGAACAAGGGGGACGTCCAGAATTGCCGTAACTATAAAGGGATAAAGTTGTTGAGTCATATAATGAAGTTATGGGAAAGAGTAGTGCAAGCTAGACTGAGAGCAGAAATCGTCATTTGTGAGCAGCAGTATGGCTTCATGCGTAGAAAGAGTATTACAGATGCAGTATTTGCTTTGAGAATGCTAATAGAGAAGTAGAGAGAGGGTCAGACAGCGTTGCAGTGCGCTTTCGTCGACCAAAAAAAAGCATATGACAGGGTGCGGAGAGAGGAACTCCAGTATTGTACGAGACAGTTTAGTGTAGCAGAGAAGTATACCAGAGACTGGTGCAGCACATGTATGCTAACTGTGAGACAGTGGTGAGGTGTGCTGTAGGTGTAACAGAGAAGTTCAAGCTGGAGGTAGTACTCCAATCAGGGATGCAGTGGTGATGGACAGGCCGACAGATGAGGTTAGACAGGAATATCCATGGATGATGATGTTTGCAGATGAAATTGTGATCTGTAGTGAGAACAGGTTGAGAAAAATCTAGAGAGGTGGAGGTATGCTCTGGAAAGGAGAGGAATGAAGATTAGTCGCAGCAAGACAGAATATATGTGTGTCAATGAGAGGAACCTGTGTGGAACAGTGAGGCTACGGGGAGTGGAAATCAAGAGGTTGGAGGATTTCAAGTACTTATGGTCAACAGTCCAGAGCAACGAAGAGTGTGGAAAAGAGGTGAGGAGATGGGTTCAAGCAGGCTGGAATGGGTGGAGAAAAGTGTCAGGGGTACTATGCGATAGAAGACTATCAGCTAGAATGAAAGGAAAGGTGTACAAGATGGTGGTGAGACCAGCAATGCTGTATGGTTTAGAAACAATGACAATGACAAAAAGACATGGGGCAGAGGTAGAGGCCGCAGAGGTGAAGATGCTGGAAGGATAGGACGGGGAAGGATAGGTTCAGGAATGAGTCTGTTGGAGGCACAGCACATGTTAGATGTTTTGGAGAGACGGTCAGAGAAGCCAGACTGTGATGGTTGGGTCATGTACAGAGGAGGGATAGTGAATATATTGGTAGATGGCTGCTGGAATTGGAGCTGCCAGGCAGGGGGTCTAGAGGAAGACCAAAGAGAAGATTTATGGATGTGGTGAGAGAGGATATGAAGGTGGTTGGTGTGAGAGAGGAGGATAGGGTTAGATGGAGAAGGTTGATTGGCTGTGGCGACCCCTGAGGGGAAAGGCCGAAAGGAAAAGAATGAGAAGACTCTGGTATTTTCTTTAATTACTTCACCTGCACTTCCCTGAGTGTGTTCCTACACTGCAACAAACTTTCAGACAAGCATTGGCAGCATCTATCTTTTGGACAGAACTGCTGAGTGGCTATTACTTCTCAGCAGACCCCATAAAACCTACAGCAATTAAATGCTATTGGGCTATTCGACTAGAAGCAACACTCAGGAGGCAGTGAAGAAAGTAAGGGTTAAAGCGACAAAAATATTGATTTCAGTGTTCACAGAAAATACAGAAGGGTACCACCATCAGTTTTGTGAAATAAAGATAAAAGACTAGAATGTCTGAAAAAGAGCTCATGAGAAAAATATTTATTTGAATTGGACACGAGGGAGCAGTCTGAAGGTAAATGACAAGTGGCACAAATCTGATCAAATATTTGTGTTGTTTTCCACGGGCTAAAATAATTTGAAGCCGAAGAATCTTGAATGGGACATCTGATACCTTTTCAACTCTGTTGTATCTATGGTAATTGCTAGAATATGTTCCGCTACTGATTCATTGTGATGTAACTTTTTCCATTCAGTTGCATTAGTCACTTTGTCAGTGATGAAAGCCTTACGTATTTCTAAGAAATTCAACTACAAGAAATGGTACCCAACTTGTACCACTCGATTATTCGGCTGGATAAAAAATAATTTGGAAGCAGAATGAAAAAACAACAGTCTGCAGCTTTTGTCAGTAACGGATGGGGCCATCATAATCATATTATAGTGATGGAAATGTTATGCTGCCGAGACACTCAACTGTTAAATGTGGAGCTCATCCAGATGCAGTTCACCGGTTCTTTACAGGAGGTACAATTTAAATTCATAGAAGACATTATCCCTTTACTTTGTTAGGCTGGTCATCTTCACACAGATAGGGTTTCATGCCCATTTTTCATGTACAAGTGTAAGCGTGTTAGATGGAGTTTCACTTTGGATGTGCCTGTAGAGGGCAGTGCAATACGAATGGTATAGGGGAATATTACCGGAGCTCCACAAAGCTCTGCTAATATTTTTACAAATTTTAGATTGCAAAAAGATAATAAAAATATGTATCCTTCCTGATTGATATATTAACAGTACACCAGAATTAAATCAATGGATGAGAACTGCCCATTTCTGTCCTTGTCCCATCAATGAAACTGTCCACCCAGCGTGGCCCACTAACCCCACACTATGGCCAATGAATTTAACAATTAGATTAATTTGAATTAAATTAATTTAATTAATTTAATTAAAATTGTTAAAAGTTTAGAAATTAGTCCTGTATGATTTAATTTTAGGTTATTTGCTACGGATATTCATCTTCAGTGCAACATGGGGTGTCGAGCACTGATCCACAGCTTGAAAATTACCCAGTACTAGTTAAGTTTGAGAACATTTTATTTTCCAATAAAAAAGAGTTTTGAAGAAAGGTCAAGCAGATTTGACAAAATCAATAAGTGGAACGGGTGTATCTTTAGTTCTCTAACACAGGAGACAGCATTTCAAATAAATAACAATAAAAGTCAAAGGCGGTTCCCCTACATTCAGCTGCGAGCTGAAAACATACCTCTTCACCAAGCACTACCCTACCAATCTCACTTAGTCCCCAACCCCCCCGGAAAAAAAATAAACAAACAAACAAAAAAACGATGAAATGAATGTATGTATATGGTTCTGAGATGGCTATTTGGTTGGTGGTCACTTCTCTCTTCCAACTACTGGTACTTCGGATTTTCGGTGACGGAATTGCACTTTTTGTGAGTCCCTTTTTTAACAGCGTCTGCCAAATGACTGTAATGTAATGTAATGTAATGTAATGTACACTCTATGTGTAACTGCCACTAAAATGGACAGCGAGTAGAGAAAGATGCAATAATGCATTTATGGGCTGCAATCATTGTCTCTCTTTGAGAAAGCAGCTTTTCAATACTTACTAAAAGTATGTTCCATTACGATGTTCCTTGAATTTCAACCAAAACTTATAGTTGCATGTTGCATGTGAGCCACACACTTGGCACTTAATTTTCAAACACCTTTACCACAGGGTTTATACAATTTTTATTTCTATTGGAATATTTTTCACAACTACATGATATATGAACACACTTAGTACACATGAGCCTCAGTTTGCTCAGTAAACCACTGTTTAATTAAAAACAGGATGCATTTTTAGGTTTTGCATCTGTGTCATACTGGCATGCCTCAGTGAAAGTTGTTAAAACTATTAATGAAATCAATTAAACCTATTAAATGTATTTAATTAAAGAAATTTCCACACATGTATGCGCAATTGTAAGGTGGTTTAAGAAGTCATTGATTTTGGATTATTAACATGGGCACCACGCTCACCCTCTCAGTCAATCCTTCCATTTCGACTGTCATCAGCCTCTTGGTTGTTTTGTTATTTAAATAAAAGGGATGTAACTGTGGCAAAATTATTGCCAGCGCTCCAGTCAATTCCGTTACTGTTGCTTGTGCCACAAAGGACAACTGTTGCCATCCATCAAGCTCCGCCTATGCAAATATCAGAGCTAGGACTTTCCAACTTTTCAATAATCGGGATTAAGGTTAGGTTCATTGCATAAAAATTATTATGAGCAGTGAATTAATACTGAATGTTACAAATGACTGCTTGTCTCATTACGCAAGCAAATGACATTATATATCCTCCTATAAGTGCTGCACTATGTTGCCCACAATCAGTACAGCTTCCCGTTGTCTCTTATTATGCTCGCCGCCCCCTTTGTCTGCTGGCTCAACAACTTCTTTGCCCCTTTCACATTTTGTCCCTTTGCTTTTCTGCTCTTATTTCTTTCTGTGCATCTTTGTCACTTTCTCTGCTGAGCAGACAGACGTGTTAAAATGGAAGTTAAAAACAGAGCATTGCATTATTCAAACCCCCTAACTGGAAGAGGAGCTCTGAATAATGACAGGCAAATTCCCAATAAGGCAAGCCATTTGCTGAGTAAGCAATGTAAGAGGGTAGAGTAATGCTGGTTAGAGGCGCCAGGACTCAGAGAGAGCACAAGAGTATACTTTGAAACATGAGTTAGAAGTTTGAACATTTATCTTTGGAATTACTCCATCCATGGAATTCCTTTCGTTAAAAGTCTTTAACTTTATCTTATTAAATATTTATTCCAGGTTATTAATTTCATAGTAAGGATTGATAAATCAAAAAATGATATACATATATATATATATATATATATATATACTGCTCAAAAAAATAAAGGGAACATTTAAAAACACATCCTAGATCTAAATGAATGAAATATTCTTATGAAATACTTTGCTCTTTACACAGTTGAATGTGCTGACAACAAAATCACACAAAAATGATCAATGGAAATCAAATGTATTAACCCATGGAGGTCTGGATTAGGAATCACACTCAAAATTAAAGTGTAAAAACAAACTCCAGGCTGATCCAACTTTGATGTAATGTCCTTAAAACAAGTCAAAATGAATCTGTGTTGCTTCCTGAGTGGACACTATGATTTCACAGAAGTGTGATTGACTTGGAGTTACATTGTGTTGTTCAAGTGTTCCCTTTATTTTTTTGAGCAGTAGATATATATATATATATATATATATATATAGAGATATAAATTATTGAGAAAAAAAAACATTCTAACTTTTATTTAAAGATGTACTAAAACAATTAGATTTCCAATATTGTCGTGTTTGAAGCAGCAACTCAACAAGGCCTTGCTTTGAAATTATACTGTGGGTGGTTAAACAGAATGTAGTGTGCATTGGTTTCCAACCCCAAAGCTCAGGTAGTGGGATATGTGAATGGAGTGAAGGTGGCATAATTATCTCTGTTGGCCATGAAACTGAAATGAGTGATTGGTAATAGAGCAAAATGTGCTTGAACATACACAATATGGTAAAAAAAATATTCGCTCATCCATCCAAATAATCTGAATCGGGTGTTCCAATCACTTCCATGGCCACAGTTATATAAAATCAAGCACCTCGGCATGCAGACTGTTTTTACAAACATTTGTGAAAGAATGTGTCTCTCTCAAGAGCTCAGTGAATTCCAGCATGGAACTGTGATAGGATGCCACTTGTGCAACAAATCCAGTCATGAAATTTCCTCTCTCGTAAATATTCCACCGTCAACTGTGAGCTGTTTTAAAAGAACATGGAAGTGTTTGGGAAAAAGAGTGGCCGAAAAAGTGTTCGGCCACGCACACTGATGGAGTGTGGTCAGCAGATGCTGAAGCGCATAATGCAGAGTGGTCGCCACCTTTCTGCAGAGTCAGTCGCTACAGATCTCCAAACTTCATGTAGCATTCAGATTAGCTCAAGAACAGTGCGCAGCGATTGCAGAGAAAGTGTCGGGTCCAGTGGTGTACAGCACCTTGCCACTGGACTCTACAGCAGTGGAGACGAGTTCTCTGGAGTGACGAATCGCGCTTCTCCATCTGGCAATCTGATGGATTAGTCTGATGGGTTTGGTAGTTCCCAAGAGAACTTGTCTGACTGGATTGTGCCAAGTGTGAAGTTTGGTGTGGGGTTGCTTTTCAGGAGCTGGGCTTGGCCCTTTAGTTCCAGTGGAAGGAACTCTGAAAGCTTCAGCATCCCAAGACATTTTGGACAATTCCTTGCTCCCAACTTTGTGTGAACAGTTTGGAGCTGCCCTATTCCTTTTCCAACATGACTGTGCATCAGTGCACAAAGCAAGGTCCATGAAGACATGGATGACAGAGTCTGGCGTGGTTGAACTTGACTGGCCTGCACAAAGTCCTGACCTAAACCCAATAAAACACCTTTGGGATGAATTGACTGAGAGCCACGTCTTCTCATCCTACATCAGTGTGATCTCATACATGCGCATCTGAAGAATGGTCAAAAATTCCCATAAACACACTCCTGAACCTTGTGGACGGCCTTCCCAGAAGAGTTGAAGCTGTTACAGCTGCAAAGGGTGGACAGATGTCACATTGAACCCTATGGATTAGGAATGGGATGTCACTTAAGTTCATATGTGAGTCAAGGCAGATGAACGAATACTTTTGGCCATATAATATAAATAGCAGCAAGCTCTTGAGCACAACATCAGAAAAACTACCTATATATCAGCATTTTACAATACAGTCAAAAACTAGAAAGAAGATAAACCAGGAAGGTCTCCAAAAAACAACTGCACTGCAAAAGACATTCTTCTACTTAGCTTTGTAGGAAGTATAGTTCACACAACTTTTCAGAAAACTCCAGCCATGATATGAGCATTCTGTCCAAGTCCCCCGTTCCATTTGATAAATAGCTAAATTGTATAATTTCTGTCACAAATAACAGTTGTAAAAACTATAATTATTCAAAGGGGACAGTTTTCCTTTTAATCAGTGGTATTTTGCTGCTTATACAACAAAAGAGACACATGATACAATGTATAAATGTTTACACAACATTACAGTTATAATTCTTTAATATGTTGTCATGTTCAGACCACTAATTAAAATTTTATATTACAGATACCCAAAGACCACCAGACAAGGAGGACTGTTTGATGAGTTAAAATTTAGCTTTTCTATTTGAATTGGAATGATTCATCTCTATGTCCGAATGCCAAAACTGACTTGATTTACTGTGTGCATGAATGGCAGCACAGATAGAGCCAATTCTCTGCTTGATGTTTACTTACTTGATGGGGGAAATACTTATTAATAAGTCTGTGTAATTTAATTGACAAGGCGCAGTGAGAGAAAATGACATGCTGTCTCATGCATGTCATATTTTTTAAATGTGATAATTTGCACTCAACATGCACAGGATAGTATTTAACTGTAATTATCTTAGAATGAGCAGCAATGCATTTGGAGATTCAATATTATCTGCCAGATTTCAACCTCATTTTTAAACTGTAAATGAAATGACTGAGAATGAAACGATGGAACAGTTAAATCCACTGCACATAATCGGTAACATAACATGTTCTGGGGGACAAAAGGGCAAAATCAAATGTCATTGAGGGAAATGCCTGTCTGATCGCACTGTAAGAAAGAAAAAAAGGAACACTATGGATAACCAAGGAAGTCTTACAATCATTAGTGATTACTGACATATAAATTTTGCTTAATTGATAGTCTTAATACTCAGTTTTAAAATGTGGAGACCTGCCATTTGAAATAAATAACATTTTTTAAGCTAGCAGTTAAGAAAATCATCTAGACTTTCATCTTTTTTAATTCAATTGTGATGATGACAGATGTTGATGTATCCTTGACTCTGAACCACAATGAACATTCTCTCCTTTTAAAAAAGGTCAGTCGCTTACAAATAATTGTTTGAGAGTGGCATCACCAAATATTTGTGTAACACACTAAACTGCTGTTGCCTTCATGACCTTTTGCTGTAACGATCTGTTTAGACCATTTTATCCAGGGAAAAGAAATTCTTTGCCAATATCCAGATATTTTATTGTTCCCTTCAGACATACCAATGTTTCTTGTTTAGTGAGCCCAAGAGTATGTACATTTCTTTTCATCAGCAACCAAAATATATTCTCACCTATTGGAATTTACATTGAAATTCTCAGATAATCATGCTCCCACAGAGGTTACTGTCCAACAGATGTCATTTATCCCATCGGCTTTTAGAACTAACATCAAAAAGAGTAGGGCTCAGACGAGGCTCAATGGACATTTGCAACAATCAATGACTCGGTTCCTATGAGAAGTAATTATACAGGCAAACGCGGAGTCTGGCGAAACTGAGTGTTTGTATGCTACTTTGTGTGCATCGTGAAGACTAGTAGTTTGTACTGATCAATTTACCAATACAGTGGGGCAAAAAACTATTTAGTCACCCACCAATTGTGCAAGTTCTCCCACTTAAAAAGATGAGAGAGAATTCATTTTCATCATAAGGACACTTCAACAATGAGAGACAAAATGAGAAAAGTGCCCTTGGGGATGGAAGGAGGTTTTCACTCAAAATCTCACCATACATGGTCTCATTCATTTTATTTCCTTTACACAGATCCGTCATCCTGGTCCCTTTGCAGAAAAACATCTCCAAAGCAGGATGTTTCCACTCCCCATTCTTCACAGTAGGTATGGTCTTATTCAGATGCAACTCAGCATTCTTTCTCCCCAAATCACAACAAGTTGAGTTTTTATATTCTCCCAATCCTCTTCTTGATCATCCAAATGCTCTCAAGCAAACTTCAGACGGGCCTGGACATGTACTGCCTTAAGCAGGGGGACATGTCTGGCACTGCAGGATTTGAGTCCCTGGCAGCGTAGTGTGTTACTGATGGCAGCCTTTGTTACTTTGGTCCCAGTTTTCTGCAGGTCATTCACTAAGTCCCCCCGTGTGGTTCTGGGATTTTTGCTCACTGTTCTTGTGATCATTGTGACCTCACGAGATGAGATCTTGCGTGGAGCCCCAGATCGAGTGAGTTTATCAGTGGTCTTGTATGTCTTCCATTTTCTAATAATTGCTCCCACAGTTGATTTCTTCACACCATGCTGCTTACCTATAGGAGATTCATTCTTCACAGCCTGGTGCAGGTCTATAATTCTACAAGAAGAAAAACAAAACGTGGAGGACCAAGGAGCCTCTTAAAAAGAAGTTACAGGTCTGTGAGAGCCAGAAATCTTGGTTGTTTGCAGTTGACCAAATACTCATTTTCCACCAGAATTTGCAAATAAATTCTTTAAAAATCAGACTATGTGATTTTCTGGATTTTTAATTCATTCTGTCTCTCATAGTGGAAGTGTACCTATGAGGAAAATCACAGGCCTCACTCATCTTTTTAAGTAGGAGAACTTGCACAATTGGTGGCTGACTAAATACTTTTTTGCCCCACTGTATATTAAAAATGTCTTATCACTGTTATAGTGATGATGATGATGATGATGATGATAATAATGATAACAATAATAACAATAAGGGATCATAAAAATAATTATAATATAATCATCATCATCATAATCATCATCATCAGCACTATTATTATTATTATTATTATAATTATTATTGTTATTGTTGTTGTTGTTGTTGTTGTTGTTGTTGTTGTTGTTGTTGTTGTTGTTGTGTAAGTGGAACCTATAACCTGAAACCTAAAAGCAAAAGGGAGTAGTGTCACACATATTTTGTTTCCACACAAAGCTTGATTCCACCATTGTCCAAACTATGCTTGTCAGCATATGCATTGCTTTGGTTTAGTAGACAGTGTTTTAATCAGAAGAAATTGTTTCAATATGTTGTTCAAACCCAATCATTGTCTTTTTTCAATATTGACAAATCAAATTTGACAGATTTAAGGTAAGCAGTTCAAGTCCACTTAAGTCCACATAAGTCCATTCAAAAATAGAAAAGTAATAATTTGTAATTGAAGAAAATAATGTAGACATTCCCTGATGTGTGACAACCTCCCATTAAACCAGTGAGTAACTTGTGTAGGAATAGTCTTCAAAAATAATTTAACATTTTCCCATTTTTGAAATCAATTTTTACTCAGATTATTTTGCAACTTTTTTTCTGATATTTTTTTCCTGCTGTTGAAGATCCTAAATGATCAGGTGATCATAAAAGTTAAAAAAAAAACAAATTTGACCCGCAAAAAATCAACACCTCATTTGTGCAATGATACGGATGCAAGCGGACTTGTGAGCTGTGTATTAGCACCAGTGTTTGTAAAGAAAATATGTATTTTTAATCATCAAAATAGCTGTTTTGTTGAAAAAAAAATTGGGAAAAAACACAATACGCTGGTTGAGTACTAGTCAAGCAAACTCCTGCCCGTGTTGCCTTTTATCATTCTCAACAGGCAAGCAGGCAATTAGGCTCAAGCAACCAAAGACTCTTAAACTTCAAATAAATTCTAACTTGAAAACATAGTGTACATGTTGAAAATCAGTCAAACCATTCTGCTCCTATTCAAAACGCATTATATGTTTAATAATACTACAATAGCAGCAGTGGTTAGAGCTTTCGCCTCAACAGCGAGGGGGTCCCTTGTTCTACTCTGATAGGGCGCCTTTCTGAGAAGAGTTTGTATATTGTCCCTGTGTCTGTGTGGCTTCCACTGGATTATTCCTCTCAAAGTCCAAAAACATGCTGTATGTTATATGGAGGCACTAAATTAACTACTAATAAATCCTTTATTAATCCCAGTGGGGACATTTGTTCTCTGCAATTAACCCATCATGGATGAACCATGAGCAGTAGGCTGCCGTTCAACAGCGCCAGGGGAGCAGTTAGGGGTTCAGTGTTTTGCTCAACAACACTTCGACACACTAGAAGGACCCGGTAATCAAATCAAATTCGGTTCCAGAGACTCTTGCTCTACCTACTGCGCCGCGCCGCCCCCCCAAACTCCAACTCGCCCAAACATGTGAATGAGGGAATGAATGGTTGTATGACTATATGTGGCCCTATGATCAAGTGGTGACTAGTCCAGGATGAACTGCAGGCTCTAGGCCCCCAAACTGGACCTTGTCCGCAAGAAAAGCAAAAAATATATTGAATGAATGAATTCATGCATTAATGAATGAATGCCGACAAAGTTTAAAAGTCATGGTTCCGTAATCGGTTGCCATGATCCCGTTACTGGTGTCTCTATTAAAAAGAAATCTGCAAGTTCAATATGTTTACAGTAAATGTATTCTCGTCATAAATGATCAATTTGAGAATATGCTTTATGATTTTCTGTGTTAAACAAAATGTTAAAAAGGTTTTTTTTTGAGTAATTCCTACAGAAAAAAAGTTAATAAAAAAAAGGTTTAAAAAACAGCACAGCATCTTACACCAGAGATTCAATTCAAATTCAATTAACTAATTCGTCCTAATGTGCAGGTAATTGGAGCGTTAGTCAGTGATTGTCTTTAATAAGGTTGTAGTTTTTCATTAATCGTACACTGCAATGTAAATATTGTGATCATAGGAACTTTATGCATTTCTGCATTTGAAATATTTGTTTTAACTTTTTTCTTTTTAATAGAATAGGATCCATGTAACACCCATCCAACATTATAAAAACAACTGAAATAAAACAAACTCCTCCTAATACTCACCAAATCTTGAAAAATCCTGACATGTGAAGAGCCCATGTTAAGTAAAAAAACATAATCTAAGCCATGTTGTTGCGACGATGTTTGATCCTCATTGATTGTATTTCACCAGAATGTTATAAACCTGTGTGTTTATTCTGCTTCACAATATCATTTTGGACAGATCAATAGCAGATGAGGCAAAACACAATTTGTGGATTATAATCCATGCTCTTCCTGTTGTACAAGAGTTTAACAGAAAGTATGCTAAACCACAAGCTAAGTCGAGAGGAAAGGTCACTTAATACTTTATTAATTCTTGAGTATTTTTGGGAACTCTGACAGTGACTTGTCTACCATGGGCCATCTGTGCATTGAAAAGACGAGTATAAAGCATTTTTTTTTTTTCCCATTCTGGAGGCTTAGCAGAGGAAAGTCACCGATTATTCTGGGATTTGCTGTAACTGAAAATACTCTCCAAAATAAGCCTCTGAGAAGAATGTAGAAGCACAAAATAATATACAATTCTAAAAACATATTCATAACATTTTTCAAGATTAATCTGGGCCGAATACTAAGTGAGGGGGCTACAAAGACTGAAATACAGGTAGATTTTAACCACATTTAGAGACTTGGGGTTTAATGGATTGTGTCCTTTGAGTCAGCGCCACTGTAACTCCATTGCAAGAAGGGTAATAGACTGATGATCGATCCAGATAGTTACTCGTATAGCCTCTTTGATAAAAGTATCCGTTGAAACGCTAAAATAGTTAAAGGGGGTAGAGAAAGGAGTGTGACTTTGCAAGAATTGGGATTTGGCTTAGTAAAGTTGAGGCAGGCTCTGAAAACACCATTGTAATTATATAAACAATGTCATATGATCAAAGTTCAGTCTTTGCCTCAAATATATTCTATTTAAAAGTTTTGCAGTCGCCGATAAGAAATGAAGTGCAAAGCTATTAACATATGTGTGCACAGTCCTGTTTTGTTTGGTTCATAGGATGAGAATTATAAATTATTTAGATGCCTTTGCTTGATAGCAAAGGCATAAGTGGTGTAAAACCGATGAGGACCTGTAAGGATTTGTGGAAAAGAGGCACACAAGATGATCAGAAAATTGAAATGCAAACTGAAATGTACTAAGTGAATTTGAAATGTTTTCTATTTTGCAGCACAGCAGTTAGACACCCTCAAACTCACCTTTGTACATGAGGCCAGTTACATAATTCCAATTATATTAAACAAATTCAAAAGTTTTTTTTTCGTTCAGATTTACTACAATAGGCAACACATAAATCGTTGCCATTGTACAAGACTGGTAAAATCTATCAAACAGCCTGCATGACTCTGTTTACCTAAAAGACTTTATTTGCACCACTGCAAATTTCATTCCCACTATACCTCATTCATTATCCATATCGTATTATGTCCTAATTTATCCAGATATTGTCTATGTACTAACACCCTTTCTAAACATCTGGTACTCAATGTGGATGGCAAAGTAAGGATTTCAATCAATAGGAAAACATGATGTTGTGTTTCTTTACTGGGCAAATACATACAGATAGAATTTTTTGAATTATTTGTTAGAAGGATGTTGAAGTTTGAAATGCCAGGCAGTGAGCCTGGAGGAAGAGGAAGAGCATACAGAGAAAAGAGTTAAAAGGTGGCAGATGATTGACTGTGGCCACCCTGGAAGGGAACAGCCTAAAGGGACAGAGGAAGTATGGGAATTCATGCAAGCTCCTATTAAGTGTGTGTGAAAATAAAAGACTTGTTGCACTGCCTCCTGAACATCTTTTCAAAGACACTGCACTGAAAACAAGAAAAAGTAATAACAGTTTTCAACATGGCATTCCCTTGAAATTACAAGTAGATGGTTTGATCAACAGTCTTTTCTTTTTTAACTGGTTTGATGAGACCTTGTCAACACAATATTGCTGGGGTACTCTTACCCCAGCAATGTAAATTTGGTTACAAAATGCAGATGACCTATTATGAAAAGACATGAGGTAAACAGCTGAAGTTGAAAATTACCTTGAGAGAATTGTCTGGAATTGGTCCTTTTGAAACTGATTCACTTGGCGTCAGCTGTCAACAGAAAGGAGATAAATGGTCAATGTTTTAAACATGAGACATCTTTAGTCCTGGTTTCAGTTTCAGTATTCATAGTGCAAAAGGAAAAAGTCAAAATGCAACAAATCCAAGTGCACTCAGTATTAAATCAGTATTAAAAGTATTACAACCTGCTTCTTTATTCTGCTTGTTAAAATAACAATGATTCATTTAAAACATGCACTAAGCAATTATAATTTCAATATATGAAAAAAAGTGTATAATTGTTATGTCAAAAGGATAAAGATTTACTGTACACTAGATTTCAGTAAAGCAACTAATTTCAACATTATGGTCAGCAAGATCAGTTTAGGGCTTTTGGAAGAAAAAGAAAAAGATTCTTTAATCTATAAATTGCAGGCGTGGTTTTTGTAAGAATTACATTTCACCAAAAAATAGAGAGGAAGAATCAAATGCTCAAGAGAGAAAACAAAGTAATTTTATGAACGTTGCCACTTTGATTTTCGGAGTTCTTGCAGCATTATGATGTGCCAATAATAAGCAGAGCCTACTGAGCCAAACGAAACTGAGAACTATTCCAAAAAATATGAGCAGAGAAAAAATATTTGTTTTCATTTTTTGTGCCACAATGACTGTTGTTTAAAAAAAAACAATGGAAAGTCTTTCTTGAGTTTTATCAGAACGTAGCGAGTGTGTCATCCCGTTTGCAGGCACATTAAATTTGGAACTTTTCCCAGCATGTCTATTGATGAATGTTTCTATAATTTTCATACTGATTAAGATGTGTGGCAAATTACTAGGGATCAGAAAACGTGAACACATTTGGCAAATACGTTTAGAATTCACTCTGAGAATTTTACAGTGATGGAGTGCAGATGCGCATTGAAGCTGTGACTGGAAAATACAAAATTGCCTGCATCTATAAAGTGTTTATCTACCTTAATGGTGCTCAAAATACTTTCAAGCTGTGGCGTGGAGTCAGGGGAGACAGGAGAGGCTGTGCCTCACTTGCCAATCTTGGAAAGATATAAAATTTTAACTGAAAAAAGAATTAAATGGTTATATTTAGAAAAGTATTTTTCATTTAACTTCACCAGTTTTAGATTGTTTTTTTATTCGAAATCGCTAGATTTTCACATTTACGGTTCAAATACTGAGAAGAGATGTGCTGTGAGGCAGCGAACAGTTGTGCCTCAACGTAAATTGCGCAATGACAGCTGACTGCTGGCACGCTACATTGCTGTCTCTCTGTATGTTGCTATTAAAACATTTAAACACTTTTGCTATATGAACTACATTTCCAATGTACAGGGTTCTTTGTCAACAAATGTACGTGGGTTACTAGTTTCTTGTGCTGAGCCATCATAAAACTTGATGGCTGCAAAGAGCCATCAAGTGAGGCACGCAGTTCTCCTGCCTCATGGAAGTCAGTGCCTCACCAGCCATGAACCTCACTGCACATCACTTCTTTCAAGTGTTTTTTGTCACAAATCCCACAAACGCTGACACACTCACGGCAGCAGCACTGAAATGCAAGTCACCGGCGTGCACATCAAGAGCCACTCAGGATCCACTGTTTTCTCAAAGACACTTCCAAACATGGACAGGAAGGGGAGATCAAACCACAAACCAGAGATTACCGGATGACCTGCTCTATCTCCTGAGCCAAAAGTTTTATATTAGAAAGTGAGAGAATGTGAATCATATCATTCAGTCCTAGGACGATCAAACACCTTGAATTCTAGGAAGTGAGAGGGGAGTAATAGACGAAAGAAAGAAAGAAAGAAAGAAAGAAAGAAAGAAAGAAAGAAAGAAAGAAAGAAAGAAAGAAAGAAAGAAAGAAGGACAAGTGAGGCTGCTGACTCATGGTAAGCCATGACTCCTCCAAAATATATGACATCATGAGAATAATATTATAGATATTATGATTAAATCTCATTTCCAACATTTGCCAAAAGCCTGTATAGAACTTTAAAAGAAATTAACTATCACTATGATCATGACGTATAAAACAATAGTTTGTGGATAACATGAGCAAACTTGTCAATGCAATGTAAAAAATTTGCATGTTCCTTCTCCATTTGCCAGGAACTCATCAAACTATTCAAAAATCAATCAGCATTTTCAATAAAGTATATACTAAAATTTAAAATAATAGCACTAACGGTGGCTAATCTATCCGGAACAATTCAAATTTCCAGTTTTCTTGAACAATCTAAAATTAATTTAATTAAGCTGAATCGGATGCCAAGCATTGAGAATCGTAATACTTGTGTCAGTAATTAACCTGACGCTGTGTGTTGCAAGGTGTTACAATGATTATTAAATCGACTGAAGCTTTTAAAGTTTCTGATCATGGAGAAAATGTTATCCTGTAAAAGAAAATAGGACACAACTGCTAGAAATTGTTGTCTTTCAAAGGTGACACTTGTTTACAATACAGCTCACACATCAACAGTGTACATTTTGAAATAAAAAAAATGACACCTACTTTTTGTATAACCGTTTAGTTACATTTACCATTAAACCATTTTCATTCACCAGCGTCGCTTCCTACCCCTCCCAAAACGTCACAGAAGTTGAAAATATTGCACTATGTACATTTCCCTGACCAGCACCGGACCTACTGTCAAACGACAAACTACACAGCTATTTATTCTCATTACAGAACAGTCGCTGAATACCCACCTCTATTACCCCCACCCCCCTCGGGAAGCTCTTTTCCACCCCTGCCTTCCATGAGTCATTTTTATTGCTGCCATTTTGGCCCCCACCGTCCAGAGCATCCATGCTTTAAAACCAGCGAGGGCGAGTAAATCTGCCAAATTTAATTAAAATAGCTTCCTTTGTAGCGCTTTCGGTCTTTCTGTCCACTTATCCCTGACGACATAATGTTGCTCGGAACCTCCTGGCTCAAATGGACTGACCCTCGAAAAAATTAAAGTGAGTTGCACTATTTTATGATGAGTTAGCAAGAAACAAGCTCTGTCTCATCTGGTCTTTTCATGCTTTGACCTTGTTTTCTAAACTGGAAAGATGATTATTTATGGTTAGACAGTGCATAGATGAAGTCCAAATGTGCATTTGACAAATTCAAACAATGCAACCCAAATAAATTAGTATAATTACATTGCAAATCTTTTTTTCCTTTCAGTTGCTCCCTTTAAGGGTCACCACACTGAATAATCTTCTTCCATCTTAACCCGCTCTCTGCGTCCTCTTCTTAATCACAATATTTTTCAGGATGATCCCTGCATTTTCTTTTTTGGGGCACCTGCGTCTACAAGGGGAGAATCTAAAAATAAGCCCACAGCAATATTTTATTCCATCGTCATTATTTGATTTTCAGTATTACTGTTTATAAATCAAGTCTGTAATTGCATGTAAAATATGTACATTAAAAATTAAAAATGTAATATCCTGAGACAAAAAATTTAGATATCACTTCCCCCTGTTGTACACAAATGTAAAATATTGATAGTACCATACAAGCAAAAGTTCATGTCCTTTTCAAACCACCCTTTGACAATCAATGCTTAGCCGAACAGAAAACAGAAAACAGAAAAATCCCAATACAAAAGACTTCTTTTTAATTCATTTGGACTAGAAAGTAGCCCATGCAACACTATATAGAAGCGGTGCTCAGCGCTCCCGAAGCAGATGGTACAATTTGTTTATGAAGCGGCATATATTAACAGATCGAATGCTACAATGGTTTTTCTATGTTTATACAATTTCAAACACTGAAGTTCTTATCTCATTGTTGAGCTAACTGCAGCCTTTCAGCTCTGCTTTTATCTCACCGGCATATTGACAATAGACCATCTGTGATCTCTCTCCAATTATCACAAAGTGAAAAGAATATAAAGGGGAGCAGAAATCACTCCCATGTCATAGATCTGTGTTAAGGAAAAGGTGTTCTTTTCTTCTTCCTTTTTTCCTCCACCAGCTGGTTACTATTTATGTGGTAAACAAGCATGCCTGTATCATATTTGTTTAAGTTGTTTATGATTTAAAGACAGGTATTTTCTGGTCGGCTTGGTAACGTGCTATGACTGAAATTCCTGCACATTTCACAGGTGGCAGCTTTTTAAGACCTATCTTGGTTTTCTTTCAAGGTCAATCTTTCTTGGAGAAACAATTTGTGCCATTGGATCAATGAGGCTCATTCAAGCCGTTTTCCTACAATAGTGTTCTGGGACAAACTTTGGTACCATTGATTAGCTGATTTACAGCTTGCATCTCTTCTAGGCTCATGGTGAATCACAAATTGCTCATTAAAGAGAACAAAAGAGTAGCAAAGATAAGCATGAGAAGAGAGCCTACGAGAAGAGATCTCAGGTGAATTCTACAGTTTATCTGCTGACAAAGACATTTGGTTTGTAAATTTGTGTAAAAGAATCATTACAAACACGGGAAAATGCATCCAAGATATTTAATGAAGGCACACAGCTACTATGAGCCCAACATTGCAAAAAATTAAAAGACAACTTTGAACAACTATGGAACTTTTTAGGTACGAGTAAACAATTTATGGCTATAAAATGTAATGATGGAATTTGAAGTCGTAAACATTCAAATCTATTACTCATGTCTTTCATGTGGAAGAAATCAGACTTCATAGATACTGGAAAGGGAAAACGTTAATACGTATTCAATTTTTTAACTGTTTGGGGTCTCCCCACATGCAACATTGTACAAAACAAATACAGAGTTGAAAGTTTTTGCTATTTCTCGTCATACATGTCTTGAAATGCGTATGAGGACCTCACAAGACTCTTGATATGTTTTAATATATAATTGCATGTCAAACACCACAGTGTCAACAGTGCTCATTATTTTATTTTGCTCTGTTTTCCTTCCCTAATAAAACAGACTAGCTTCCACAAAATACCGCCCTCCCTCTTCTCGCTTTTCTTCCTCCTCTCTTATTTCCTTAGCTTTCTTATCTGCACCCCTGAAGGGATTGCCTGTCTCCTAAACAGCTGAAGCAAGGCTTCCACTGTTCTGTGCCTTGCCCCTATTATCAGAGCATGACAAGGAGCTGCAGTGTCGACTTGTCAGCCTAATAAACATTCTTTATGGTACCCACCTGGGTGTGTTTTGAGGGGATTCAGTGCCACAAAATAGTGGACTGCTGCTTTAATGGTGGCTTTGCCATTCCACTCGTCTTTTTGTGAGGTGGACGGGCTGAAGTTGATTTGCCATACGGAGTAATACTTAAATAAATGTTGTATTTTCCAGACAGGCCTTTACATAACACTTTCTATGACCTTTGCTGTGAGGGTTAAAGTCAACAAGATTTTCATGTTCTTTTTTTCCCCCAAATTCAATCCTTTCATGCCTAGTTATGACAAGACGCCATGGAGTAATTTAACTGACCATTCAATCATTTATAGCAAATTCACTATTCGTTTCATCCTGCTTGCAGCTCAGCCATACTAAGTGACCTTTTACATTAAGCATTCTGGGACCAACATTCGAGGGATGTTATGAGGAGAGAGAGGAAGAAAAAAACATAGGAACAGTTTAAGAATCCACCGCCCTGGAGGATAACTGGATCACTGGTTCAGCACTATGGACAGCAACATTTCTTGACTCTTAATCAAAAAACACATTGCTGCACAAGGGGTCCCTCCATCCCTCTGTAAATTTGGACTCGTCATTTTGTTTTGAATAATATAATCAGGCAGATATGTCAGCTTAGCAAGCAGTCCGTGTCGGCTTGGCCTGAGAGTTCAGTGATATCAAACACAGGTGTGAACGATTTTTAAAAATTCATTTACATAGGATTAACTATGCAATTTTCATTTTTTTTTTTTTTGATATGAATCAGAGAATACGTGGTTAACATTTCATATTTGAAAACATTTCAAAACCCGATCTCTTAATTTACTGTAATTACTTCTTACTTACTTGGTAAAAAATTAACCATAAAAACTCACCGGGGGGAAAATGTTTGTTGAAGTACCGCCTGTATTTAACTGTCACAGATTTTGTTTATAACTCTGTCACAAGTGACAATATTTTCATCTGCGGTGGCTCAGATATAAAGGTTGAATGACAGAAATTGTTTGATATAATAGAAATGTCAAAGATGCAATAAATAGAGCCTGCAGAGAAAGGCTATTGGTCCAGGTTATGCCACACTGTGTTGTCAGAAAGCACACAAAGGTCATATCAGTCAAATGTAGCTTTGATTGTATTTGCCATTATCTGAACTGGCTGTAGTTAACAATGCAATGCCATGCAATCAGCAAAGCATTACAGGGTTTTGTAAAGCAACTCACCTTCCAACCTGTAAAGCTGTCACAGCAACCTTCACTTACCCTCAGTATTGATAGTCCAATCATATAGAAAATATGAGTAAGTACCTTCAGGGATTTTCAAAATGGGTTATAATTCTTGGATATGTCTTAAGACAGACTTTTAAATCATATAAAGACCTTACAGAAGACAAGTAGACAGAGTTGAAAAGATGAATTTCGAAACCGTGTTTTCCTCATCCCTCCCAACTGCATAAAATTTTGTGGTCAGAATAATGATTAGAATGTGAACTTTCAACACTTAAAATTGGCTATGTATTTGTGCCCTTTAGTTCATAGACTGACCATTTCAGAATAAAAATTTGAGCGGTTTTGCTGGTCAAACATCTCAGTTAAATTTGACCAAAGCTGTCCTTTGAGATCTCAAAGACAAAAAGACTCATCTGACCAGATGTTTGTACCTTTTGCCAGGAAAGGTGTCCCCTTAAAGGCTAAAATTAACTTTCCATCCCCTGGCTTTAATTTGGCAAGCTTGGCTGACATGTTAAATAACAATATTTCTAATGATAGAAACTGTTTTTTTCAACATTTTCATAGCATATTCAAGTCAGTTATTAAAAATACATTGGAGATTTTTTTTTTCTTTTTTTTCCACTCTCACTAAAATGTTGCCTTGCACTCTTATTTGTCCTGAGTTGTGGGTAAGCATTATAAAATCATCACCAGCGGCTGCTCACTCTCTTTTTTGTTCAAGTCTATTTATCATCTTTAGCTCTTTCTGCTATAAAATTGATGTCAGTGCTTTGGTGTCCAAGCCAACCAAGCTTTTCGTGCCCATCTGTATTTTTCTTATTAGATTGCGTATATCTTACAACTAAAGCATCAATGTGTTTGATTGGGCCTTCTTTTGTTGTTTATGTATTTTTTGGACAGGGAGTCCTGAGTCTTGATGGAACGGTTGGTTTTTCTTCGTTTGTTACATTAAATTACAGCCATTTGGCAGATGCTTTTATCCAAAGCAACTTAGAAAAGTCAAAATGTTGATTGTCAAATTGTATAGAACTGAGAAAAAAGCTTTTATAAATGTTACTATAAATCACAAAAAATAGTAGCATATGCCATGTAGTTAGTGTTACAAAGTATAAAGAATTTGACTATGGCAATAAATATAAAGTAAAGGTATTATAATCGAATCAGATCGAATCCAATATGCCTTTAACAGCAATGGAGTTTGAGCATTCTTTTTCACCATTGCAATTCTTTTTTTGGTACCCTAATACAAATAATGCTTAGTACTAAGAAAAACTAGAGAATGCAGCCTCAGGGAGACACAAGTGTCTTTCTGAGTTTGTCCCAAGCCCGCATAAATGGAGGCTTGTGCCAGGAAGGGCATCTGGCACAAAACTTACCAAAACAAAAATATGCAAATCAAACCTATGACTTCCATACCAGAGCAGTCAAGGCTCGGGTTAACAAAGACCGCCAATGGCGCCAATAACCTACAGTGTGCCAGTGGAAATTGGGCAACTGTGAGGACTGTGTGCTAAAATAAGTAGAGAAAGAAGAGAAGAGACAAGAGTCTGGAACTTAAAGTAGGGATATTGGGACAATGAAAGGAAAAGCTTGAAAGTTGGTTGACATGATGCAGAGAAGCAGTTCAATATGCTCGACAGGTGAGATGTGAGTTAGAATATAAGGAAAAATTAGGATGTCTAAGGAATGGAGAATGGTTATGTTACCCAATTTTAAGAATAAAGGAGATGTACAGAATTTTGGTAACTATAGGGGAATTAGATTGATGAGCCATACGATGAAGTCATGTGAAAGAGCAGTTGAAATTAGACTGAGGAGAATTCAGCATTTGTGAGTAACAGTATGACAGTATGGTTTCATGCCTAGAAAGAGTACAACAGATGCAGTATTTGCTTTAATAATGCTGGTAGAAAAGTACAGATAAAGTCCAAGGCAGCTGCATTATGTCTTTGCAGATCTAGAAAAAGGAAGGAACTATGATACTGTATGAGACACAGTGACAGTGACAGACAAGTATGTCAGACTGATGCAGGACGTCTATATGAGCTGTGAGACAATGGTGAGGTTTGTTGTGAGAGTGAAAGAGAGGTTGATGGTAGAGGTGGCACTATATCAGGGGTCACACCTGAGCCACTTCTTGTTGCATTGGCAATGGATTGGCTGACATAGGAGGTTAAACATGGAGGAGCTTCATGTTCCATAATGTTTGCAGATGACATTGTAGTGAGAGCAGGAAGCAGGTGGAGGGAAAGCTCAAGAGAAATGCTCTAGAAAGGAGTGGAATGAAGGTTAGTTCCATCAAAACAGAATACGCGTGTGAATGAGAGGAGCCGGTGAGGCTGCAGGGAGTAGAGATAAAGAAGGTGGAGGATTTTAAGTACTTAGGGTCAACAATCCAGAGCAATAGTGTGGAAACGAGTTGAAGCAACGGGTTCAAGCAGGGTGTAACGGCTGGAGAAAAGTGTCGGGGGAAATGTGTGATAAATGAGTATCAGACAGAATGAAAGGAAAGGTATACAAGACACTGGTGAAACCAGCGGTGTTGTATGGTTTAGAGACAGTAGCATGGAGGAAAAGACAGGAAGCAGAACTGGAGGCAGCAGAGATGAAGCTGGTGAGGTCAGAGAGGCCAGGCTAAGATGGTTTGGTCATGTAAAGAGGAGAGACATTGAATATATTTGCAGAAGGATAATGTGATTGGAACTGCCGAGGCAGAGGCCTAGAGGAAGATCAAAAACAAGATTTTATGGATGTAGTGAAAGAGAACATGAAGTTAGTTGATGTGGGAGCAGATATGGAGAATAGGATTAGATGGAGGAGGTTGATTCACCGCGGTGACCCCTAAAGGGAAAAGGCAAAAGGAAAAGAAGACTAAGAAAAACAGAGATACTTTTTGTCCCCCAAAGTAAAGTTTTTTTAATTACATCAAATTTAATTGAAAAAACATTGAATGCCTATGTTTAGTGATTTTAATGATTTTAACGATGTAAAAGTACTGTAAACATTTGAAAATTGTCTATAGTCTGGTATGGAATAACCCAGTTTTAATAGGCTTTATTAAAATTTATTTCTGTATGGCTGACTCTAAACAGAGCACTTTTAATGACTGAAATTACAGGGATTTCCAGTGTTTCGCAACCAAATATTTATCTTTGTAATCAAATTATTTAACTATCGTCAATCACCCTGGGGCAATCGGTACATGGTTACGAGTTCTACTGTTTGAGAAGAATGCCTGCACTTCATACTTTCATATTCAGATTACATGTAAATGTATACATTCCTTCATAGAAATACTTCTGTCTTTCAAAAATCTTATGCAATTATCACAAGAAAACAATAATGACAGTCTTTCAACCATTCATCAAAAGAAGGGTGAAAAAATATTTCTGGTCATTTCAGCCATGCAATATTTCATCACCAAGAGATGATTTTAAGGGAGAATTCTCTCCAGTGTAAGAGAACAGATGTGAGGGTTTGGTGATGTGACTAGCAGCAGAAAGGTAGACAATTTAGTTTTACAAAAATATAATCACTTTCTATCCTTTCTGTTAGCAATCCTGTTAGTGACTTTAATACAAGAAAATACAGGTGTCGCGTTTGCCTTTAGGCCTAAATGCCCTCTGACCTCAACATCATTTCCATGACGTTTTTTTGCTTTGATACTCAAAGTGTGTGTTGGCTCTGCTGCCATCTTGACTTCTGTGTACTCAGCAGTTCAAACAATGATTTGTCTTCCTGGGAATTGGAAAAAAAAAAGCTTTTTGAACGTATTTTGAATCTGGGTCTATAGACAATAAATCTGTCAAAACTTTTTTTTGTGTAAGCACAAGTTTGCATTTTTATAGGCCTACAAAGTAATATCCATAAGTGTTTATTAAGGCTAAATTTCACCTTATGCAAGCTCCTTTAAAAGTTGAAAAGCCAAGTATCGAACAAGCATTTATGCTCACAAGCCCCAAGTGACCTAACTCCACAATGTACCATCAATTGCTCAAAGATTGTGTAGTCAATAACTTTCAGTCAAAGAAAGTGGCAAGACGCCATTTTAATCAAAGGCTGGAAATTTAATTTCAAACCTTGCACTTCAAACTCTGCACACTCCCTTTGATAAAAATGAATGACCAAAAGCGGTTCCACTGTTAGGTAGCGAGAGGCTATCTCTGCTGACGCATGGCATGCCTTTTCATTGAGTTGGCGACGGCGTAAAAATATTCACTCTACTTTAGGAAGATGGCTTTAATGGCTCTAATGAAAATCACAAAAGCAGAGGAGCACAGCTAATTATCTATTGAATTTTAACTTGTGTTTTCATTGCAGCTATAGTTGGTACTACTTATATAATGTCAAAAAGATGTAGAGGAGGGAAGGTCAAATGTTTAATTTGATTTCTGGATCAACTTTAACCACTTACACAACCTAAAGAGAGCAGATTCAGGAGTTTTGTACTTCAATGCATGGATTTGTGTGGTAAAACTAAAGTAAATCAAACCATAATCTGTCCTTGTTTCATCCAGGGTGTGTTCACATCTCTACTATTATGTCAGACACTATCCAGTCCCAAGCCAATCACCTCAAAAGGTAAATATGTGATGCAGGCAGTGGGTCATTTCAGATATTCATAACATAAATGGTCCCCAGTACATCCATTATCCAGTCTACTGAAATACACTGCATCAAATCAAGACAAGAGAATATGCTGCATAGCAACAGAGTGACCAGGCTCACTCCTTTTAAAGCAACATCAAATCAATGCAATGTCAGTTTTGTTTTGTTTTTTTCTTTTTTCTTTTTTTGACAGCTGGTTTGTGGTGCAGCCAAAGGAATACATTATCTATGTAGATCTCATTAGCCCCCTATGATGACAGACGTACGACCATATGATTAATGGCCAGTTGGGGAAACAAGAATTATTGATGTGACCTTTAGGGATGCCTTTTTTCAGGAGCAAATCGACCAAAGTGTCTTCCCTTCATCCTGTCTCTGTCTCTCTCCCTACCTCTCTATTTGCATCTTCAAATTAAAGTAGGCGGCCCATTTTACACATATAAGCGCTTGAGTGTTCCTGTAATACAGATTATGAAGTTAAAAAATCCCTGATACTATTTCATGTACTACCGTATTGTTCAGTCTGTAGTCATTATATCTATATAAATGTATAATTCACTTTTAATGAAATCATTGTTGACCAGTATCCCGCAAACCTCATTTTACGGACACAGCTTTGTGTGGAAAAAATTAAACATCGATAATAGTACAAAGTGTCATCTCAGATAATAAGGTTGTAATGATGGGAGGTGATCCAGTAAACTTTCCATAACTACTGATATAAAAGGACCACAAATGGAGAGCAAAGACATGAAGGCCATAATTAACCCTGTAAACATTTCTGTCTGGGCGATTGTACTGCATGTTCAGATGTGCAGGTCAGGAGGGATCGAAAAATAAGAACAGACAACACGTACAGATGAATAAAATACTGTGACAGAATAAGATAAACGACTCTTTTCTTTACACATTATTACACATGGGAAGGAAATGTAGTTACCAAACACTAAGTAAGGAGCATGGATGACACAGGAGAGAGAGGGATGGCTGGAAAAGAAAAGAATATGCATGAAGCTGGATTGAAGGACTCTATTATGGCTATCAGTCGGCTATCACTATCATTATGAGCCCCTGAATGAAGACTTGCTTGCATTTCACCTTTGGCAAGTGACTACATTCATGCTTTCTTTGACTTGTTTGACGGTTGAGATCATAATCAATAAGGGAACCGCAGCCTGATTAATCTAGCTCACTCTGAACATCCTGACCTGTCAGTCTCAGCTGGAAGGACTGCAAAGCACCAGTGGGACCCTTTCAAAGGAGGTACTTGGAGTATTTTCAATCAGAGAGAACGGCAACAACACACATAGTGTGACTCCGCTGTTGAATATATTATGTGCCACAAGTGAACACAGTACACGTAGTGCTAACACTGGCTGGAATTAAATGACAGTTTGCTTGATATAACCAATTTTAATATTAACATTTTGTCAAAAATAATAAGTTATCATACTGTAGCTTGTTTGAAATTTTCTTGACTAATGACAACTTTCAAGCATGTTATGTGTTTTTTTTTACACAACTTTCAAATAGAGAAAAATGTAGAGGTTACTGAGGAAAAGTCACGGACAAGCAGATGAAAAAGGCATTTGTACAGTTGTTTTAAAAAAAAAATATTTATCTGCTTTATAAGTTAAAAAGCAGAAATGAACATTTTAATATTTCAACCTCTTTTAATTCCTGTATTTCAGAAGGAATGCATTATTCAGTGTTCCCACTGGTAACATCACACTGTGCTGACCCACAACACCAAAATCTTTGCTACCATAATCAATCAAAGCCATCAATCACTGGGACGTGCCAGTTCCGCAATGCGGAAAACAGGAACAAAATCAGTCAAAATATGCACTGTCATTTATATTGCATCCAAAGTTTGTGTCACAGATAGACTTTTACTTTCACTGTTCCTTTTAGCTAAGCAATAGTTATGCATTAATAATTAAAACCCATTCATTCATCGAATAATTAATTCAGTCACTATCTCTAACCCTTATCCTGCACTCGAGGCAATGGGGAGGCTGTAGCCTATCCCAGCTGAATGACTGACCAGAAGAATAACCCCAATACATAAATAATGGGTAAAAAAAGCAGTAAAAAAATTGCTATGTGCATCACAAAATTCAAGAAATGGGTTGAAATGGTTGGGAAAAAATGAAAATTTGGTAGATTTGTGTATAGAGCTCTGCTTTTTTTATGCTCCATGCAGTTGAGAATAGTAGCAGCTGAATCAGGGGACAGGAGCAAGGCTGTTACGTTTGAGACTAATGGGCCTAAATGGAAGCAACATTCTTTAATTTGTTGTCCATCCACTTATCCGTAGCCAGATTGCAGGGCAGCAGACTGAGGAGGTCAGTCCAGACATCCGTGGAAACAATACCATCACTGTAAATGCACAACACAACTACCTATTAAAGACGGCAACACCTTCATCTGAGGGACTGGATGTAATAGTACAGCGCATAAAACCTCCCTTTTCAATTTTTAATCCAGAGCATGTATCAATACAATTTAAGCACTTTCATACCCTTATAACATTAAAATGAAAGACATGGAGTTAGGCTGAAAATTAAATATGCAACGCACTGATCAATGCAGCTTTGGGGAACACAGATTAAAATTTGCAAGGTCCATCGATTCATCTTTTGTTTAAAGTAGCTGTTTAAGGCTCTTTACTATGAAATTCGGAAGATCAACATACCGACTCCAAGACATTTTGTTAAGAGGAAGCTTTTTTGTATTTTGTTAGAGCATTATATAGGAGTGTGTGGAAATAGGCTGAAAAAGTAGTGCTAATCAGTTAATACAGTACAGACTTAGACTCCGAAAATTACAATAACCCATTTTTTTCCTCCAAAGAAAGCTCAAAAGGACATCATATTCTCTTGGTCAAGGTTCCAGATTTGCCTGCAAGAATGTTGATAATTAATCAGAATACTCAAAGAATAAAGGGGAACAGAGTTTTAAGCTCTTTCATACAAATCAAGTTAAAGTTCTACACTCAGGTCTAAGAAATTAGATCATTTCGGGTTATTTATTTATTTATTTATTTATTCATATTATTTTTATTTTTGGGATTGTTGTGATATTTGTTCAATTGAATAATAAATGAGAAATAGATTTCCGATAATAAAAAAAGCGAAACAAAAAGAAAATAAAACAATACAATGACAGACTTATTTGTTGACATTGCCGGTAAGTAAAAAAAGAATATTTTTCAATACTGAAATGAAATACATTAATATCTGTCAAAAGTCAACCCATGAATCATAATCTACCACAACAGACTGAAAATGGAGGCGCATCCAGACAAATACGCTTTTATTGAATATGAATAGTAGTAGGTAGTCATTCCAACATAGTTTAGAGACCCTGCCTTTTTGTGTGGTTTGCCCAAAACCTCCAATTGGTTTTTTTTTTACTTAAATCTAGATTTTTCAAAAATCACAGGTCAATGTCTACCATGATCATCAGCATAGATCCAAGAAAGACAAAGCAAGTTTAAACTCCACTCAAAGAATATAAATCCAAAACCAAATATGGCGCAAATTACAGGCTATTCAATAAGTGTAGAACAATTCCAGAGAGAGGTTTGATACCATCTCCTAAACTGATGGAAAAATATAGAAAATCAATAGCATTGTTGAATAAATATGGTCTGTGCTAGTATTTAAGAGATAAACCATACGCGTTCATGAAAAATTCTGTGAACGATTACAGAGTGTAATTCATAAAAGCACTGTAAACTGTAAATTAAGTGCACTTCTCTTGAGCTTTTCATAAAGGCACAATCCCATGGCCATCAAGGCAATCAGTATTATTGACAAGCAATACAGAAGAGACGTGCCTTGTCCTTCCAACTTATGGGAAGCCTGGGGTTTCTTGATGTTTTTTGAAACCATGGATATAAACCATTTCCTTTGAAACCATGGATATAAACCATTTCCAGTATTGTGAAATTGAAGGCAGGTCCCAGCTGTGTCATATCAAAACCTCTGTGTTTTTTTCTCTTTTGCTTTCTTTTGTCATTAAGTCAACGTGACACAAAAGTTATACGACATCAAAACATTGAGGGCTTGGTTTCCTCTGTTCGGCGCTGAAGAGTGCAGCTTGATGTCACAGGGGGATTTTGTTTTCCAAATGGCTCTCGGAGCAAGTGTTACTGTTGATACACTGCCTGGCCTTTGAAAGTGGCAAAACAAATTTAGCCACGAAGCTGCAGCCGGTAATCTTTAATCAAAGCTCCACAGTATGTCAATACCTTATATACACTGGGAATTTTTTTTTCATTCTCTCTCTTTCATCTATTTTATTTATTTCTCAAGACTCACTTACACCACCTGTAGCTGTCAAGAAGTCTAAGGCACTGATGACAGAAGTCTCTCAAAGGCAGAAAGGCAGACAAGTCTTTACCCAAAGGAGAAATAGTCATTTAAGTAAAAGAGCACAACCAAAAGATCTGTTCACCACAATTTCCGATGCACCAAGATAGAAATGACAAAATAACATGTCTCATTATGCTTGCAGACAAGAGAAAGGAGGGATCAAGAACATGACAATGTAAATCCTGTATTGATTGATATAATAATTGTAATGTTCATTACTTAGATGTTGAAATTTGCAAAATTTGTTCATCTTTTATCAGATTTGAATAATGCTTGTGAGCTTGGATTCCATTGTAAATGGAAACAATAAGATTTTATTTCAAAGAATGGAAAGCTCAGTGGTTGTATTGCACTGATAACTGTTATTCTTAAACTTCTCAAACTAACTAGAGTTAAAAAATTACTTCCACATGTTTGTTAATTTACAGTGCAACTCTAACATGTTCTGATTTATATTAATTATTCAAAAAAGGAACAATACCCAATGCAGTTTGTCCTGGATTGAAAGTCACACAAAATTATAACAACTCTAAATTCTGGTGGAAATGTCAAGAAGAAGAATCTTAACCAGTATTTGTTGAGTACTGCAAAGCATCTTTCGATTGTGTATACAGAACACATCCTTGTAAAAAAGGACAATGTTTCTACAGATGACTTGGCTTAAGTCAGAGAACCTTTAAATTTATCTCCTTTGACTCCTGCAGCAATTTAGCAGACAGTGTGAATGCAAGCTAGTCAGTACAAAATAGAAAAAATGAATTTGTTTCATTTTGTTTTATTCTCCATTTCAAATTGAAAAAGTGTCCCAAAAATACAAAAAAAATATTTCAATATTATTAGCTTTTCAAACAGTATAGCATGGTTTAAGAGTAAGGGGTAAAAATCGGAAGAGCGATAGTGCAGATGAAAGAAACAATTAGGTAAGAGATAGTAATTTATTTACTAATTTTGTAATATTACATGTTTGTGACGCACACATCTAAACTGAGATTGTCTTACCTAAACATGTCATAAGTACTCATCAGAGATAAGATAAGATAAGATAAGATAAGATAAGATAAGATAAGATAAGATAAGATAAGATAAGATAAGATAAGATAAGATAAGATAAGATCATTGATCCCCATTGAGGACATTTGTGTGTCACAGCAGCACAGGGTAGAGGAGAGGCTTAAAGGAGACTTTAAGGTTAATAAATAGACAATAGCTAGAGACATTAAAAAGGTACTAAACTACTTGAAGGTAGTGGCCAGTAATACAGATGTGATTATGGCTTGTCAGAGTTGTGTGCTGTCCAGATTGCTGTTGCACAGTCTGATAAAAGTGGCACAAAGGAGCATCTAAAGCATAGATGTCAAACTCTGGCCCGCGGGCCAAATTTGTCCCACACTGTAATTTTATTTGGCCCGCAAAGCCATACCAAATGACTATTAGAGCGGGCCCGCCGGGATAGTCTGCAGTGCATTTACAGCTAATTCTACAAATCCCAGAAGTTTCTGCTGGTGTTTTGGCACGAAAATCACAAAAGGACCCATAAACGCCCTCTCCTCTGTGTACAGTAGTCATAGCGACCTAATGCTAATACTGGCACCCTGCTACCTCGGCAGAAAACAGGATTTTGCATGTGTGCAGTATTAAGTTATATATTGTATAGTATTAAGCTATGCTTGCTCCATATTTAGTTTTCAAGCAAAACTTGTTTGGGTCTATATGAAAAGGTTTATTGTTATATCTGGAGGAAGATTTTTTTCAATAAATATCAATGTCAGCCCGCGACTTTGTCCCAGTTTTGAATTTTTGCCCACTGTGTATTTGAGTTTGACACGCCTGATCTAAAGTGTTCGGTTCCGCAATGAGATGGGATGATCCATTGGCTGAATGAGCTGCTGAAAGCTTATCGTGCAGAGGATCGGTCCTTCCTCACCAGCTTATTAAGCCTGTTGACCTCACCAGTCTTGGCATCACCCCACCAGCTCACCTCAACAAGGAAGAGCACGCCAACTGTCATAGCCTAGTAGAACGTCTTGAGGAACCAACTACAAATACCAAATGACCTCTGTCTCCTCAGGAAGAACATCCTGCTCTGACCTTTCCTGTAGAGGTCATCTGTGTTATGTGTCCAGTCTAGTATATTACTTATGTAGACCAAGATACTTGTATGAGACCACAATCTCCACTCCCTCCTCCTATATGGTGATTGGTACAGGTCTCTTTCAGTTCTTCCTGAAATCCACCATCACCTCTTTGGTTTTATCATCATCATTGATGTATCAGACTATGGAGGAGTTATCGGAAAACATTTGGAGGTGGTTGGAACTAGGGTTGTGGCGGAAGTTGGAGGTGAAATGGGTGAAGAACAATGAGGTGAGGGCAGTACCTTGGAGCACTCGGAGTACATGCCACAGCCTCAGATGCACAGCCCAGAGTGGAAAAACTTTCCATCCAAAAAAGGTGAGGAGCTGAAAAGAACTGTAACCTTAATTGAAGAGTGGGATTCTGTCATCTACAGGGTGTTTATTCACCGTTTTTTGTTGCTTATATTTCATCATTGTCATATATGTAACTTGTTGGCCAATCAAAAAAATGATTAAAGTATCTCAACACCAGGATGGAATTAAGTACCATTGAGACGAAAGAAGGAGAAATACATTCATTGTTCTCATTGAGATTCTATTGTTGGAAGATGCCTTGAGTCTGGCCCTTTGTAACCGCTGGTCCTGATGCGGGAACATATATACATTCAAGGTTCCTGCGTTTAATTACTGATGGGGGCAGGCGTGGGGAATCACACGTTTGACCCCTTTAAAAATGGCACCCCAGAACATTCTTTATTAAGCATTTGAAGAAGAGCCAAATCTGGCTCGAAACGTCACACTAAAATAAATTATCTTTGCTTTGGAGTCCTTTTGGTGAGCAGATTTTTTTCAAACTCTTTTTCACAATACATATACAAACATGTATTTCATTTATCTCCGAAGCAGAAACACTGCTTTGTCAGCCAATATTGGAAATCTTTTGTAATGTTTGTATTTTGTTCATTATATCTTGGCCATTTTTACCTATCTCATTGCCATAGTTCTTCCTTTTTACAGCAGATGACATTCAGAGGTGTATTATGCAATGATAATAACTAATACCATAGAAATAAAGTGAATTAAGTGTTAAGTGTTAGGGAGGGGGTTGAAATACAAAGGAGAAAGGTTGTTTTGTATTGAAAATGTTGAAACACCTTCTCTTGTTCTAAAAGTTCTTTTAGAGTTTCTGTTCTATGTTTGTATTGATTCTTGTTTTTGTGTTTGGTGTTTTTGTGTTTGGTGACTAAAGGCAATATCAGGGTTATCCACACAACAAACTTGCTAAAAGCAAACCTGGGTCTATAAAAAAAAAAGCCAAATGAATTTTAAAAAAAATCAGGAATAAGTGGATTTGAAATATAGCAAATCCAAAAAATATCAGAGGATTTGCACACAAGGCTGATCTTCATATGTTGATCCTTGTAGAATGAAGAACACTCAAAATTCACTTTGCAAAACAAAGAGATAAAGTGCTTTGGTGGGATTATTTTGACAACTTTAACAGTACATGGACTAAATTAATGAGCACCAACTACTGATACTGATACAAAAAATGGTTGTACTTTGGGAAGTAGTCTAATGATGTTAATGCAACAAGAAATACCCACAAGATGATGCTGCGCCCTGTCAGTACCTGCAAAGCTGATGCACATCAAAAAAGCAGAAAAATTCAATGTCAAAGCCCCTGGTGGTGTTTTGATTTGGGGAAAAAAAAAAAACGTGTCCTTGCTGAGTTATATCCTGCAGAGGCAACCTTTAGATTTATGGGTCATACCCAGCTGCCTGAAACGCTGAAGAACAGCAGATCAGCATATAAATGACTGTGTTATTGAGAATGCTAAGAAAAACATCAACTGGCAAGTCCATTATAGTAATTGGAATCGCCCTCACCAGGCCAGGCAATGGCTGCAGTCAGACTACGTTGGAGGGCTGATGAATGAAAGGCAGGAGTATGACTATAGAGCTGGCTAATGATATAGTGGAGCATGTGAACAACTGCTCCTTTTTGTTTATAGTGACCTTGCAATTAATCAGATGGAGGATGTGAGAAAACAAATAGTCAGAAAGGCTTGGGAGGAGGGCAGGTTGCAGGGGTTATTAAAGTAGAGGGATTGAAGCAAGAGCAAATGGGTAAATCCTATCTTTGTGTATTTCTTCCAAAAGTAGGTGGATAAATAAAGCATCATATGGATCAATGATGTATAATTTCAAATATAGGTTGCTAAGCACCAAGGGATTTAAGCTCATATTTGGCTGCATGCACAGATGGGAAGCAGGGTTTCTTAAGCTTGGCACTAAAGACAGTCAGTGTTGCAATAAAAGTCACCAATGTGTGACTTCAATGCTAGACCGGAGTTATTTATTTTGCCTTCCATCTGAAAACTAAAAAGGTCAGATAATGTTTTTTAAGAATTTACACATGAAGTTATTTGATTTATTTTTGTTGACAGACAGTATAGATTAATGAGACACCTGTGACCTCTAGAATAATGACCCACAGTAATA